>NW_006159849.1:9710134-9726151 GCF_000334495.1 Tupaia belangeri chinensis | reverse complement strand
GCATTCCTGGCCAGTTCCCAGTCAAATTAGGCACTTAAGTCTGGATCTTTACCAAAAGGCTTCAGCATTGTGCAGCAGCGCCCAACTGCCTGTGCCACTGTGGCCGGACTCCTACAAGGACTTTTCTTAGAAATGAAATAACATTTCCACATTCTAAGGATTAGTCCTCGAATCTTTGGGGGCCTTTATTCAGAATCCCGTAATGACCTACAAATGAGACTTGGTATTCTAGTTGCACCACTCCTTTCCTGTCACTTCCAAGCACATATATGGTCTTTCCTAAATGTTTTATATTCTCGATGTATCATTTATTTATTCAAAAAAGAATATGTAATATAAGACATAATGTATAAGAGTCTTGGATTTTTCCTGGTTCATGAGTTGGTATCTTGTCTCTCCAGCAAGATAGTAAAGACCTATGTGCATATTATACTATATACCATACGTAACAATTTATCGTAGTGATAGTACCAACTTCCATTATTCAGTCCTGTTGTTAAGGGGACATGTATTCATTCCATGTTACATTTTTGTCTCAGATGTGATTACCACCTACAGACCATCTGACCTGTTAGGCCTTTTAAAAGTATCTGTTCAAGAGAATGACATTTCTTTTTTTTCTCAAGCTAATTCAGTACACTTTCTATTTTTCCCTTTGTGAGAGGAAGTAAAAAGGTAATCAATGAATAGGCTGTTAAGAGAAAGGAGATATCCAGTCTGTTTTATCACATTATGACAACCCATTATTGTTATGATGAACTGATTCTTGTAATAAGGCATTGAAGGAGCAGAAATAAAATCCATCATATTAAAATTTCATTTTGATGGTTTCACTTAGATGCTGGCTTCTGCCCTCAAATGTTATAATCTTTTTTTGTCTTAATGCTGCCTCTTAGCTTCGTAGACCACAGGATATGTAGCTTGTGTGTGAGGTTAGAGTGACCATATACATTATGAAGGATGGCACTAAAACAAGTGCAATACAATGGTACAGATTAAATTTTATTTTCACATAATGTAGTTAAAAGGTTGTGGTTTGTTTTAGCCTTGTGAATATTACAAAGTAAAGAGTCATGCCTGGGAAGCCACTTTTAGATGAATGTTAATAGATGTGGTTTGAATCAGTCAGGAGATAAATGTCCCCGGTTTCTTCGTCTGTTTTGTGCTGCTATAAAAGAATATCTGAGACTTCATAATTTATAAAGAAAATAAATGTATTGGCTGGAATGTCTAAGATAAGGTATCAGCAAGTTAGAGCCTGGTCTTTCTCCTTCCAAGATGGCCCCTTGAATGCTGAGTCTTCTAAAGGAAAGGGGCACCATGTCCTCAGATAATAAAACAATAAAAGGCAAACTTATTCCTGTGAGACTTTTTATTTCCCCCCCAAAAATATTTCCAGAGTGTATGTGTGCACGCCAGAGAGAGAGAGAGAGCACCTCCAAATAGTGTGTGGTAACATTGCAATCCTTTTTCCTCCATTTATTCATCCCATTTGGATTTTGGGGCACGCATATGTGCTTGACCTGATTTTTAGGCCACCAGAGCCAGGATTTGAACTATGTTTGGCCAAGGGCACATAGCTTCCTTACCTAGCACACAAGGTCTGACTCAAGATCTTTTTATGAGGATATTAACCCACTCATACTTTCCAAAAGGTCACACCTTTCAACATTGCTGCTCATAAAATTTGAGGGACACTTTCAGATCCTACTGCTACTTATTCATCTATTGATCAGATACAAGAAACTACAATATTGAGAGACTTGTTAAGGATATAGTTTTAGGTCATCCCACTGCCAGTACTTGCAATAATTTTATAACATTGAGAATGTTACCTAATTTTGACTAGCAAATCTATTTTCTTATTTATTCAAAAAAGGGATAACATTACAGAAACTATTTTATAATTTTGAGGATTCAATTAGATAAAATATAGAAAGCACTTAGGACAGGAACACACTAAATGTTCAATACATATGAGTTACTGATTTTCTTAAATTTTGAGCTAGATCTAAAACAAAAAAACTAGTAAAGGAAAATAGTCAGTTTGATAAATTCAAGCTGTATCCCCCACCAGAATAATAAATAGGCCTTAATTAATGTACTTGTTCAACAAATTTTTCCTTCAATGTGAATCAGAGCTTCTTTGGAACCCCCAAAATGGCATGGCCCTTGGATTCCCTATATCAAGCTTGATCATTGTTTTAAACCTATTCTCCTAAACCCTGAGTTCTGCCACCAGACCATTTGTTGCTTTTGAGCTCAATGCTAGGTCCCTCAAGCAATATCATCTTTTTGATTTTCTAAAAAGATGCAACATCCCCAATGCCTCTTATTCCAATGAAAATTGTTTGTCATGGCTCATGAAGACAGTGACACAGATGACATGATTATAGCAATGCCTGACCAAAAGAACCAGACATCGTTGGGCTGATTTACGGTTACTCGATCTCTGGAGAAGTTTTGGTCACATTACTTTTTCCACTGACAGAATTTCCATCTTTTCTCTACATAAAAGACTCCTTTGCTCTTTATGTGTGTGTGCATGAGTGTTTGGTGTATCATTCTTTTGGAAAATTTGTATAAATGTTTCCTTATTGAGGAAGGTGGGCCCTCGCTAAATATTGAGGTTGACATAGTTGGCCTAAATTACCTTTCAGACCCATTTTACACTTAGCGGTTTCTCCTTCTTAGCATAGCTCACAGTCTTCTTAGTCCTTGAGGAAAATTTTGGTTAATGTTTACTTTTTTTTTTTTTAATTGCCAGAGGGCATATGCACTTGCAAGAGAGAGATAATGAGGGAGAAAGCAACCCCTGACAGGGTATGGTCACACCACAGTAACTTCTCCTCCATGTCTTCATCCTGTCAGGATTTGGGGCATGCGTGAAAAACACACATTGCCCACTGTGTTTTTCAAGACACCAGGGCTAGGATTCAAACCACAGTCAGTCATTTGGGATCCAAATCCCTTAACCACTATGCTGTAGGAGCAGGCCCGGTTAACTTGCTTAATCACATTTATCATTTTTTTTCTAGACTGTATCTCTACAAATAGAGACTGTATTGTGTTCTTTTTCACATTATTCTTCTTTCATCTCTTTATTCATGTTCTCATCCAACAAATATTTATTAAGCATTCCTTGTAGCCTATGCATTGTTCTAACTACTAGGAATAAAACAATCGACAAAACAGATAGGGTTGGACCTTCTATAAAGGACATTATTTACCAACTTTTTACCATTAAAAAAAAAACTCACTATATTCAATGATAGAAGCCTTTCTTTATCTTTCTTTTTTTGTTCTATTACCTTTGAGTATTTCTGCACTTAGATGTGGAGCAATGGAGAATAGATACATAGATGCTTTCTTAGCCTTTGGCATCCTTTAAATACATTTTCATCTTGAATATGTATTAGTTGTCATCTGCCACATATTAATTACTGTTCTTTGAAGCATCCCTGGTACAAGGAATAAAGACAAATAGAGTTGATAATTTTACACAGCACTGTGAAAAAAGAGAACCATCAGGGGGAGATGAAATTCACAAAATGACATTTGTTATAAAGCAATTATAATTAGATCTCAATATGTAAAACACACAAAAATATTTCAACAGGACTCTGAACTTGGGGCAAGAGTGGTTTAAGCTTACTTATGTCTTCTCACATTCTTAAAGGAAAAAATACACATTTATGCAATATCAAAGGAAAGGAAACAAAATCCACGTCCATGGTTGAAGTTTCAGGTTAAGATCTTGTTTACATGAAAAGGTAACCTAGCAACTATCTATCAATGTTGAAATACCTTTGGGAGTCGAAGGATGTGGGCAGCTGGTTTATGTCTCTACCTGATATAAACCTAGTATTTAATGATCATTTGTGCCAGTTCCTAAATTCTTGCAGGGAAGATCTTGTTTCTTTTTGACTGGGTTTATCCTATTGTACACAGAACAAGGTCCTATATCCAGTAAGTGAGGAAGTACAAAATAACTCTCAGAAAGTCAGAATTGAGTTGCTTTTATAGAATAGTAGGAGGTATGGAAATAGTCAGACAAGGAGTAATTACTGCTACATTTACTAGTTGAAAAAATATTTACTGATAATTAGAGACGAGAAATATACAAGGTGTTAAAGATGTGAAGTCAAATGAGACAGAGTTCATGACTTCAAGGTCCCCACTGTTTAGGAGTGACACACACATGTTAATTGGAGTACAATAAAGGAATACTTAATGTGGATATATACGAAGCACTGCAGGAGCTGGAGAGGTCCTGATCAGTCTTACCTGGATGGGTTAAAGACAAAAACACAATGGATATTTATTTAGGTATAGAGAGATTTTCTGGGTATTGGACAAGACAAGGGTCTTTCAGGCAGCGCAAACTAAACTACAGAGATACAAAAGAATGTGTTTTAGATAAATGAATGGATAAATAAAAGATTAAATAAATAATTCTTAAAAAAAATAAAGGGACGAGCAGGTGGTGTGGCAGTTAAGGTGCTGAACACTCCCACATGGCCGACCATAGTTCGAGTCCCAGACCTGGTAGCTTGCTTTTTCACTTAATAACAGATTAAATAAATAATTCTTTAACAACAACAACAACCACCAAAGAACGTGTCTTCGGAGAAGCAGAAAATAGGCACAGAAGTCAGACAGAGACCTGGGAGGGATAGATTCTGCTGCATGAAGTTAAGACTCTCTTCATTAAGGGCCGGGGGGTGGGAGGGGTGGGAATGGAAGTGACAAGCAGATCAGGGACATCATTTTAAGATGCCACCAACCAGCTTTGAGAATGGACCGGATGGGAGGAAGACTGGAGGCAGCAAAGCAGTCAGGAGATTGTAGCTTTGGCTCAGACAAAGATGGCCAGGCTCTGCCTGACAGAAGACAGGACAAGAAAAGAGAGAAATGACTTAAGATGGTATAAGGTTGGTTTGGAAAAAAAAAGTCATTACTGATTGAATGGTGGGAGTGAGATGGAGTAAGACAAAGGCATCTGGGATCATGTCAAATCCTGAAAGATTTCCATGTTTTGTTGTCTTGTGTGGAAATGCTTCTGATTAAGGTTGATATTAACTAAACTTATTTTTTAAATTTTTTTTTTTTGGGGGAGAGGTTTTTGCTATAGGGCGCGTGCGCTTGCCAGACAGACAGAGACAGACAGACAGAAAGTGAGAAATTGCCCCCCAGGGGGGATGGCCACGCTGCAATCCCTTCTCCATTCTCCTCTTGGGATCTCGGGCATGTATGCACACATGCCTGGCGTGAGTTTTAAGCTACTGGGTCTGGGATGCGAACTCCGGTCGACTACCTGGGAGTCCAGCAACATAGCCATTACGCTAACTGCTGGTTCCCCACTAAACTTATTTCTTAAAATATATTAAAGCCACAAATGATTATTGAACAGTTGCTTATTTCCCTTAGTGTTGGACATCCATTTCTTCTTAGAAATCACTAAATTAGTACCAATAACTAATATTACTGAGCTGCCACTTTGTGTTAAGCATGATGCTAAGGACTTGGATACTCCTCGTAATCACTATGGGATATGTGAGTGTATATGTCGTTTTTTTTTCTCCTCATATAGGCTGCATGCGCTTGCCAGAGACAGATAGGGTCAGAGTGAGAGTGAGAGGGAGAGAGAGAAGAAAATTGAGAAAGCACCTCCCAGGGGAATGGCCATGTCACAGCCCCTTCTCCTCCATTCTCCTCTTGGGATTTTGGTCATGCATACATGCATGCCCGGTGTGTTTTACAGACCTCCAGGTCCAGAACACAAACTGTGGGATTGGACATGTAGGATCCACCTGCCTCAACTTTCCAACCATCTGCTGGCCCTTATAGCATTTGCTTTTCAGATGAGGATGCCCTGGCACTCAGTAACTTGCTTCCTATGTATATTAAATGTATACGTGATTTCATTATTAGGGCAAAAATTGGACATTTCTTATTTTAAACTGTTCTTTTCACTAGCTTACTCTACCTCTGCAGGTCAGAACTTCGTATATGCTATGTGTTCAGGATTTTGAAAGGAGAAATGGTCTTAATTGACCATTAGAAAGTACCAACTTCTTGATGTCCTCTGAGTTATTTTAAATTTTATTTCTGTGTTCCTTAATTCTCTTCAGGAAGTTGCACTCTCATTCTTTTTTTTTTCTTTTTTTTTTTTTTTTAAGAGATTTTTGCCATAGGGCACATGCTCTCGCTGGAAAGACAGATGGAAAACATGAAGTCCCCCTCCCCCTGGGGGGGGGGATGGCCATGCTGCAGTACCTCCCCCTCCAGTCTCCTTTTGGGATTTTGGGCACATAGGCACACTATGCCATCTGCTGGTCCCACACGTGTTTGTTCTTTATCCTGTGGGAGCTTGTGAGGCTCCATAGGTCCTAGTTCTCTTGGTATCTCTGAAGACATTGCTGATGATAACTGCCTTATGTTTGCATTATAAGTGGTTGGGAATGTAGATTACATCGCCTGGTTACACCCCTCCTCTGTCATCGACTAGCTGTGTGGCCTCACCTCAGTTCTTTAATGTATCTGTTTGCTCACTTATAACATAAACGTTATAGTTTTTCTTTGCAAGATTGTGAACTTGAAATATTATGAAGTGGTGAACAGAATAGCATTTGGCATGTAGCAAACATTAATGGTAGTCTTCATGATCTTTCTTTTCAACTACTTAAGCATGAAGAGCTTTATAATCTGGTCCATGGTCCATCCCTCTAATCACGTTCCTCCCCACTCCCTAATCACACTGTATGTTCTAGAGACATGGGGCCACACACAGTTACCAGAAAAATCATTTTCTTTACATTTCTTACTTTGTTGTCTTTGCACTTCTCTAGCTGGTGTGGACAAGCCCTATTTTCAAATCCTCAGAGTCCTCAGATTCTTCTTTCTCTAGAAAGAGAGTATAATTGTTATTATTTTTATGACAGGTCAGGTAGTAACTCTTTGAGGCTCTGAGGTTCACATGGTATCAGTAATAATTACTCAGTGGTGCTACTTCAGCATGAACACCTCTGTAGACAGTGCTTAAAGGCACCCTCATTCTGCCTACCAATAAGTTTTCAATTGAAAAAAACAAATGTCGAGTCGGATTTGACCTGCTGGTACAGTTTGCCAAGCCCCTTTCTAGAATGTTCTCATAAAGCCTTGAGTCTGAGTTGGCTGCCCTTCTAGGTAAGTTTTTACCTACTTATTTATCTGTAACTACATTCAGGAAATTATTGATGTCTCTTTTTCTCAAGACTGAGAACTCTGATAACAAGATTGCACCCTGTCATTTTCATCTCTTTATAACTTTTCCAAGGGTAGAGAAGGTTCATTAATGATTCTGGAGCAAGTGGGTGAATTTCATGAACAGAATGCTGTGCACTGGCTCTGTGATTCAATTGCTCTTTAAAAAATCTGGCCCAGACTGATAAGATTAGTGAAGGTTCAAATTGAGGCCAAATCAGCATGGATTATGGCTGGGAAAGGTGTGGGCTCCTCGCCTCCCTGATAACATAAAATAGGCAGAGACCTCTGCTTTATGTTTGCTTTAGAATAATTATTTTCCCTACCAAAGAGTACAACTTTCAAATGCCATCAAAGTGAAATATTCCACTGTAAATTCTTCTTTCATTTCTTAGAAATGGGATGACTCAGTTAAGTGCGTTTAAAATACAGTGAGTGAGGAAAAAAAGACTTTGAGAAAAGTATTGATTAATTGTTGGCTTTGGAAATACCTGTCAACAGATGATTGAAATACGTAAGAGAAATACTGTAGACTTTTGGTACATTGATGACTTGTGTGTCTTTAGCCTGGCTGAGTAGAGAGAGACTACAGATAAGGGTTACCATTATGCAGAGAAGCACTTCTTGGTAAGAAACAGCCAACTAGATGATAGACAGTGATCACATTTAAGCAACCTCTTCTCCAATTTCATATTATCATGTATACTGTACCACATATTGGTTGACTATAAAATTTTGTGGTATTGCTTTATTCTTTTGTGCATTAAATTGTTTTGACATAATTTTTTTAAGATATCTAAAATAACTTCTAATTTCAATTTATTTTTTGGCATTAGCAAATCAGCAAAGTGCCAAGCTTTGTACACTTGCATGCTGAATACAACGTGCGATAAGTAATTGATGACAGCTTGAATGTTCACTTCTTTTTCCCTTGCAACCCTGCTGGCTGCAAACATTGGGAGAAACAGATCCAATACATGGATCAATTTCACTTTACTACCTGCACACCAATCATGTATGATTGCCTTGTTAAATCTGTCTTCCACAATAACTTATGAGATGATTTGAGGAAATATTATTAACTTTTGGAATTTTGATTTTTTTTGAGAGGTTTTTGTTATAAGGCATGTGCGCTCGCCAGACAGAGAGAGACAGAGAGATAGAAAGCGAGAAACCACCCCCCAGAGGGAGTGGCCATGCCACAATCCCTTCTCCTCCATTCTCCTTTCAGGATCTTGGGCACGCACGCACATGCGCCTGGTGTGAGTTTAAGCCACCGGGTCCAAGACTCGAACCGCGGTCGACTATGTGGGAGTCCAGTGATATAGCCATTATGCTAACTGCTGGTCCCTGATTTTTGTCTTTGCCTGAAGGCTGGATATACCATTTATATTAAAAGAATCCCCCAATTGTTCAATAGTTTACAGTCAGACTTGAGTAAAGACTTTATTACTTTTTTATATACTATATTCTAGGTATAGAAACACTGCTTTCTGAATTTGACTATTTTTTTCCAGAGACCCTGGCATTTGATAGAAAGTGGATGAATATGGAAAATTTACTCCTGAGTGAAGTAAGCCAGACTATGAAGAGAGACATTGTGTGTCTACATTTAATATATACTGACTATCCGCACTCTGTAGTAGAAATGGAAATATTGGAGGATATAGAAGCATGGAAAATGGTTATCGATACTGAAAATAGTGTAGAAAGAAGGTGGGAGAAGGAGGAGAGGGTGAGGAAAGAAAGGGGTAAAATAGGCAAGACATTTATGGGACTCTGAAATAGATTGCAGTCTGTTGATAATAATGTACACAGTATCCTCAACTAGACTGTGAGGTATATTCATGTTGGGTAATTTTTTTAAAGCTAAGTGATATATATAGTGACTGAATGTATAAAATAAACTAAATAAAAAAATTTTTAAATGTAATCCTTGCTATATAATAGCTTTTTAAGAGCTACCTCTTCAACTTAGCTTTTTCAGACTACTAAAATCTAGGCCCATGCTGTTTTAGAACAAAGTCCTCAGCATTCTCTTTTACCTAAATTAAAACACAGTTCCCAGTATATAGGTTTATTTACTGTACCCCCACTCCAACCTCTCTCCCTGGTCCTGGTGAAACCATGCTCCTCACCTGCATATTTGTTCTCTAATCATAAGCTCAGATGCATCCTGGTCAACATTTGAGGCCCTTCAGTTCCCTGCATCCTCCAATGACCTCACACTACCTTGATCTGTAATTATTCTTTTCTCATCTTCATTCCACCACACGTCTATTTGTTTCTAATAAAAGAAGCTCCAGGACTAGTCCATGGCCTGCTAGTTAAGGCAGCTGGATAAACAAATGGCTTATGGGATGGTTTGAGTCCTAGACCCAGCCGCTTGAAAAACACACAGGGCCATGTATGTGTGTGCCCAACCTCTCAAAAGGAGGGAGTAATGGAGGAGAAGGGATTTTGGCATGACCCTCTCTCACGGGGAGTACTTTTTTGCTTTTTTTTCTATTGCTTTCTGGCAAGCTCACATGTACCTTGACAAGTTTAGAAACATCTTTCCCCCTAAGTTTCTTATAAACAGAGATTATTTGCTATATCATTGTTTTTAATGAGTGTGTGTTTAGTTTTATCAATGAAAATTAGAATATCTTTCTTCAAATGTATTTTTATAAGGGTTTTCCCCATGTCATTAAAACTTGTGGATTTGAGAATGATAAGAACTAGTAGAATGCATTGATACGTATGTAAAAATAGAACCAAACTGTTTTCTTTTGGCATAACATTAACATTTTGGCAGTGAATTGTCATTCTTTGCTGGTATAGTAAACTAAGACCAATTCTTGGTTTTAAGTATTAGCAGTAATTTCAGAAAAATGAATTTTTAGAATTAAAGTTAAAATTAAAAAATTAAAATGTAAATAAATACAAGACTAAAAATACTGTCTATTGTCTATCTTTGTAAGAAATACTTGAAGATTTCTTTTTTTTACTCTCTTACTCATCTTTGGCCACCAGGTGAGGAAACAATAGGGTATCAACAAAAGAATTAAATAAGGGGATAGGTAATAAAAACCTCTCTCTTCAGACCATCCTTGTGGATGTCACAGTAAACTTTGTGTGTAAGGTAAAAATATCTTGACTATGTTTTTATCAGAAACTACTTATGATTAGTCCCAGGAAGTATAAAAACCTCCTGTAATGTGAGTATCAGAAAAATCTCAAAAGCAAGAATTATTTTTTACACAGCTCTGTAGCGGATCTTTATAATGATAACGAAGAGGCACCATGCAAAATTCTGACTTAGCGATTCAGTCATATTTGAGAGAGGCCTGAATGGCTACCCACTATAACTCCCTAACTTTTCACCTGAGAACAGAAAAGCCCATAAAGGCTCAGTAACTTGGTCAAGACCACTCGGCAATGAAATCAGGAGGACCCGATTTTCTGATTCCCAGGCCAAGAGTTAAAAAAATTTTTTTTTCACATCCTATCTAAACAAAGAGAATAAATTATATCTAGTTAAAAAAACTGTTGGAAAAATGAAATAAAGTATAAGAAATAAATTTACATAATCTATTTTCTAATGATCTAAAGATAGCTCTTCTTATGTTATAGATTTCCTTGCTATCTCTTATGAGGGGTTCTTCAAAAAGTTCACAGAAATGCATATTAGAAAAATATTATGTATAGATTTAAAAATTTTTTGGTACCAAAATGAACTTGTACCTTAATTTCATTTTCTATTAACTTCTGGAGTACATAATGTAACTTTATCATTGTGACCCTATGAAATTTACTATTTTTTATATTTTTTAAAGCATCATTTAATTTTATCATCAGTATTTTATTTTAAAATTTGACCAGAGAGAAACAGAGAGAGAGAGAGAGAGAACCAAAGTGAGAAAGCAAACCAACAGGTCCAGGACTTGAACTGTAGTTGGCCATATGGGAGTCTGGCACCTTAACCACCTGCCGGCTCTTAATTGTTTTTTGAAAAGATAAATTTTGCTGGGCTGGCCCTATAACCTGATGGTCAAGGATGCTGGATCCCAGATGGCTGACCACAGACAGAATCCAGGCTCCAATGTCCTGAGAAACATCCTAAGCATGTGTGTGCATGCCCCAAATCTCGATGGGGTGGAGAAATGGTGAAGAGAGTATTGTGGCTTACCAAGCTCCATTTGGGGGTGCTTTCTGCCTCTCTTTCCCCCCACCTCCTCTTTCTTTCTCTTTGGCATGTGCATGCACTCTCTGGCAATTAAAGTAAAATATAAATATTGTTGATATAGAATTATTGAGGCAAAAGGTTTAGCCAAACTAATTTTACTTAAAGATAAATTATAGGTCTTGGGACCAGTAGTTAGTGTAATGGCTATGTTGCTGGACTCCCATGTAGTTGACCGTGGTTTGAGTCCCGGACCTGGTGGCTTAAACTCACGCCGGGTGCATGTGAGTACATGCCCAAGTTCCTGAGAGGAGAATGGAGGAGAAGGGATTGCGGCATGGCCATCCCCCCTGGGGGGTGATTTCCTGCTTTCTGTCTCTCTCTCTCTCTTTGTCTGGCGAGCACACACGCCCTATAGCAAAAACCTCTCCAAAAAAAAAAAAAAGAAAAAGATAAGTTATAGACCTTGTTCATGCTTTTATTTGGTAGTATTATTTATGTTTTAATTTGACCAGAGAGAGAAATATAAAGTGAGAAAACAAACCACCAAGTCCAGGACTTAAACTGCAGTTAAACATGTGGGAGTCTAGCGCCTTAACCACCACCTTACCTGCTGGCCCCTTTGTTTGTGCTTTTTAATAAGCATTTCCATTTTGAGAATCTTTTCCCTTTTCTGTTTAATAGATAAAGAAAAATTTGGTGTTAGGTTTTCTTTTATTCTCTTTGCTTTTTTTTTTATTTTGTAAGGACTTTGCTATAGGGTGTGTGTGCTATTGGAAAGAGATAGAGACAGTGAGAGAAAGTGAGAGATCATCCCCTGGGGAGATGGACAGTTTACAATCTATTCTCCTCTCAGAATATTGGCCACACACACACACACACACACACCCCTAATGATTTTCAAGCTGTGAGGTCTAGGACTTGGAACTGTGGTTGGGTGGTTGGCCATGTGGGGGTCCAGAACCTTAACTACTAAACTACTATGCCACCTGCTGGCAACTCACCTTGCTTAAAAGTTTGCATTGCTTTTATTTATTAGCAATTGCCTGTTCATAACCTGCACCTTTTATTTTATGAGAGTTTTTTTTTTTTAAATTATTTATTTATTTTATTTTATTCATTCATTCATTTTATTTTTTTTAGTTTTTTACCAGAGAGAGAGAGATAGAGGGTGAGAGAGAGAGGAATTTAGAAAGCAAACCACCAGATTCAGGACTCGAACCCTGGTCGGCCTTATGGGAGTGTCCAGCGCCTTAACCACCACGCCACCTGCTGGTCCCTATGAGAGTTTTTTGTTTCACATTTGTACAGTGCTGTAAATATTCACTACACACATAGTTCATTTATACATTGTATCAGCCTTGTGGGAGAAACAGTGCGCAAAACCCATTTTGTATATGAAGAGGAACTTAAAAAGCTGGTACTTGCTTATGTGAATAGGTTGATAAATATGCAGCTGGGACTAAAATTGGGGTGTTTACTGTTATCTGAAAGCTTTTGTCCTTGACACTGCTCAGGCCGAATAAAAGAAAATTTGGTCTGTATGTATTTCTTTTTCCAAAGGAGAGATTGTCAAACTTTGGAGATAAAGAAGAAACTAAAACTACGTGAAAATATCAGGAGTAACAGGCATAATCGCACTGATGTTGTATGGAACTTATCATGGGGCCACCATCGGTCAGCTTATTATTATCCTGGTATCTCATACAGGTCAGGGACTCAGTAGCTGGTTGCTTATTAGATAAATGGACACTGTTGAAACTGGGCAAACTGAATACATTTGTTGGATAAATAATCATGTTATGTTTAAAAATTCCAAATATTTGGGTTGAGAGTTTGTCTTGAGGAGTCCATTCTATTTATCAGACAAAGTTCAGATCTACATTTGAGAGTGATTTCTGCCAACTGAAAGAACCTTTAATGTGGGGACTAGCAGGGGGCGTAGTGGGTAAGGTGTTTGCCCACTTGGCAAACTGCTATTCAAGTCCTAGGGCTTGAAACTCATACCAGGCGTGTGTGTGTGCATGCCCAAAATCCTGAGAGGAGAATGTCTGAGAAGGAATTTTGGTGTAGCCTTCCCTCCTTAGGGTTGATTTCTCACCTTCTCTCTGTCCCTCTCGTGAGTATATACGCACTCTAGCAAAAATCTTTCTTAAAACAGAAAGCTTTAATGTGGACTCAGTACGGCTTGACTGTACTCCATAATCTGAAATGTATAATATGGCTTCTTCATCTTTCTCTTTCTCAGTCTTTTTCTTTATGATGGAGAAATGAGAGTTCCGCATCAATGTATTGTAATTTTAGACTCATGGGCATTTAGGCCACTACATTTCAAATTGCCTGGTCTCATCTGAAATTTCATTTCAAGTTCCTCTGACTAAGTGCTCAGAGACTCAATTCCAGAGTTTATACTCATCACTCTTGTCCTGTAAAGAATGTGTCCAAAGATAGGCTTTTGTGGGGGGAAAAAGTCCCAGCTCTTCCCTGGTAAAGTACACGTTATTTTAGGTTTAATCCAACAAACTCTATGTCACTGTGATGTTGTATATGATAGTCAACAGACTTTAAAAATGCCAAGAATCACATAGTAAGATACGTTTCATAAGATTATCTGATTTCAAAAAGACATTCAGGGTAAAAATGAAAAGCAAAGATTGAAAAATGTGATTATACTTTAAGACTTTTTCTAAATGGAGATATTAGAATAACATAAGAAAACACATGCTCAGCCCAGCCATAGTGGCTGGGCACGCACTGCTAAGACACTGTGCTCTGCAGGCTGGGATCACAGGGAGGCTCAGATTGGATTCCTGGTCTGACCTAAAGGCCAGGCAGCAGATGTGTATTGTAATCCCAGCAACTTGAGAAGACAGAGGCAGGAGAATTGTGAACTCAGGCTGGCCTGGGCAACATAATGAGATGCTGTTGGAAAAAAGAGCTGGGCAAGAGGTGGTGGTGGTGGTGGTGAACATCTGCTATCCCAGCTAGGAGAATGAGGCAGGAGGACTGTGACATAGCAAGTCTCTGTCTTAATGATAAACATGCAAAAATTTAAAAAAAAAAATCATCCAGAAAATACATGCTTTAAAATCAAAATCTATTGGGACCAGCAGTTAGCGTAATGGCTATGTCGCTGGACCCCCATATAGTTGACTGCGGTTTGCCTCCCGGACTGGTGGCTTAAAACTTAGGCTGGGCGCGTGTGCGTGCGTGCCCAAGATCCCGAGAGGAGAATGGAGGAGAAGCGATTGTGGCATGGCCATCCCCCCTGGAGGGTGATTTCTTGCTTTCTGTCTATCTCTCTCTGTCTGTCTGGCAAGCACATGTGCCCTATGGCAAAAAACTCTGAAAAAAAAATCAAAATCTGTTATACCCTCTAGATAAACACAGTTCTGTTCTGGGGCCACCTATGGTGGTCTAGCAGTAATACAAATGCTACATGATGCTGAAGCCATGTGGGAAGGTCCCAGATTCACATCTTGAGGTCTCCCCATGCACACCGGGTGTGCGCACACATGCCCATGATCCTGGCTAGGGCAGAATTGTGGCATGAAGCCCCTATTGGAGCATTCTCTCCCTCTTTCTGCCTCCCTTCCTCATGGAAGAAATAAATAAACTTAAAAAAGCATATTTTCTGGCTGCAAGAGAATATGATAGGAGCTATAAGAAAGATCTTTCTTTAAATGGAAATGTATCTTGTTGTTGGAGGGTCATGGTTTTATCCTGACGACCAACTGTGCTACTTTTATTTAGAAATATCATTTTGCATGATATTGCTGAATTAATTCTGTTAGAAACACATTCTGTTAATAATTTTTCATATGAGATTCTATTTTCCTGCTTTACCAATTAGCATAGTTGGTATAAATTTAAAGATTGTCTCTGCACGCCCCCCACCCGAAGTTTGTGTATGTTTTCCTTCAATTGTGTTTAAAGCTTAATTTTTTTTTTCTTGTACTTGGAGGAATTTTGTTCCAAAGGTTGTCTTGGGTTTTCTAGACTTGGTTCTTAGAAACATCTTTCTCCTGAGCAGATGCTTTTATGGTTGGAGTTTCTCAAGTGTAAGAGTATAACAGGATGACTCACATCTAAAGCTGTGGCCTTCTGATTTAAAGACAAAAAAATTTACTTCATAGTACAAATTTAGTACATAAAATGAAAATTAAAATAGATGTTTTTGTAAGTCAATTACTTTCTAGTTGTTTAACACCAAAATGTGTCACTTTCTACACTCTTAAAAAATTGTTCATTAAAAATGTGTTATGATAAATTACTACTGATGTATAACCCTTTGCACATCAAGAATATTTTTTACTCTTTTATTTATTTATCTCTTTAATGAGTGAGAGAGAAAGACAGCATCTCAGGAGGATCTTTATGGCACTGTCTATGCCCAACCTTCTGCCAACCTTGCATCATGGGCACATGGCATACTTGGTGGGACCCCTACACCAAAATTGGCAACTTTCTCATATGGAATTGTCTTGTGAAGTGTTGTATTTAACCAGTATGCCACCATCTGTACCTTAGTGTGTGTTTGTTTTAAGGTTTTTGCCATACGTGAGCACTTGCCAGAGAGGAGAGCGACAGAAACAGTGGTAGGGAAA
>NW_006159849.1:9708282-9710085 GCF_000334495.1 Tupaia belangeri chinensis | reverse complement strand
GAGAAGTCATCCCCCTGCCAGAGGGGATGGTTATGCTGCAGTCCCTTCTCTTCCATTCTCTCAGGATTTTGGGCATGTATGTACATGTGCTCAGTGTGATTTTCAAGTTGCTGGGTCCAGGACTTGAACCTGCTCACTCCAAGATTAGTTCTTTTTTTTTTTTTTCTTAATTTTTTTTTGAAGGTTTTTGCCTTAGGGTATACTTGCTCGCTGGAGAGAAAGAGACAGAGACAGTGAGAGGGAAAATGAGAAATCACCTCTCCAGGGTGGATGACCTCACCGCAGTCCCTTCTCTTCCATTCTCCTCTGGGGATCTTGAACATGAACACTCACATGCCCAGCATGAGTTCAAGTCACCAGATCTGGGACTCGAACATGAAAACATGGTTGTCCATATGGGAATCCAGTGATGTAACCACTATGCCATCTGCTGGCCCCAAGAACATTAGTTCTTGAATGCAAAGTTTACAAACCTGAATGTAGAAAATATATCAGAAGACTTCAAAAAGTTTGTAGAATGATGGAATTAAAGTACAAATTTATTTGGATACAAGAAAAATATTAAAATCTGTGCATAATTGTTTTTATTATAGGCAGTTCCCATAAACTTTGGAAAACCCTCCCTATAAATCTTCTAAATAACCTGTGCCTGTGATAGCTTCTAAATACCAGAAACCAGAGCAAAAAACAGAATTAATTACAGTAATTGCATCTCTTTAATTAAACCTCCTTCACCATACTAATTTAAAGGGTCCTTTCTTCCCCTCCAGCTATACCTTTTCCCAAACATACAATTTCTTCTTCTTTTTCTGTGTGTCTATCTGTGCTATAAGCCTCTTTCTCATCAAAACCCAATACCGTAGACTCATAAGGTTAACTTAAGTTCTTTTTATAAAGATATGTATTTATTTCTTTGATGAGAGAGAGAGACAGAAACAGGCTCCCACAATAGGGTTATCATACCACATCCAACCCCAGTCTCTGATGGCCCCGATTTGCGAGGTGTGAGCTCCCAGCATGCTCAGGGAGTTCCTGGAACATGAGCTTGGGGGTTTTTCCATGCAGGTTTAGTTGCATTACCACTGGCCCACTCCCTGGCTCCTAACTTATTTCCACATGTGGTGAAATTTTATGAGGGGACTTCAAAAACTACATGAAAAAGTAGAATTAAAATGTTAATCTATTTTGGTGTAAAAAGCATTGAAATCCATCCTTTTTTTTTTAATAATATGCATTTTCCATGCACTTTGTTGTTGTTGTTGAAAGCTTTTGCTATAAAGTGCATGAGCAGAGACCTAGAGAGACAGTGAGAAGGAAAGTGAGGAATCATCCCCCCAGGGGCATGGCCATGCCTCAATTCCTTCTCCTTGCTTCTCCTCCTGGGAGTTTGGGAACGTAATGCACATATGCCCAGTGTGATTTCCAAGATACCAGATCTGGGACTAGAACTGCCGTCAGCCATGTGGGAGTCCAGCACATTAACCACTATATTAACCACTGAACCTTTTATGGTTTTTCTGAAGACCCTTCATACTTTTCTGTCTTTATTTGATAGGAAACCAATTAAACAAACAAAAAATATAGATCCATTTTAATGAATAGGATGCACTGAAGTGTCTGGGGGAGGTTTCCTTGAGTAGAGAGATTGGAAGTCAAGCCTACAGGAAAGGATGGGAAGAACACTGGTACAGCCTCAGTGATTCTCAGCATCCTGGGAGTCCAGTTTGTTAGTAATAATTTCTTTGGTCACTGCAGGATGTCCGCCCCACCCTACCCCACCCCCCACCCCCCGGACCTTGAGAA
>NW_006159849.1:9704665-9708254 GCF_000334495.1 Tupaia belangeri chinensis | reverse complement strand
TAGTGGCAGCCTGCACAGGTCCAAAACCCTCACTTGGATATTCTGCTGCCTTGGTTGGGAGCCACCATGGTGACATGCTATTCTCTTAGCACAGTCCTGACTTTGGCCTACCTTGGCACAGAGTTTATGAAGCCGAGTAGAAGGAAGTGAAAGCTTATTTCCTGACACCCTACCATATTTTTGAAGGAAATGTAGACTTTAGATTTTTGTCCTCATGGTTGTTTTTTGCTTTTAATTTCTAGAGAGCATATACTTTCACTGGAGATCAATGAGAGTGAGAGGGAGAAAACACTCACATGGGGATGGGAATGTCACAACCTTTATCTTCCATTTCTCCATTCTTTTGGAATTTGGCCATGTGGGATCTGGCTTCCTTAATCACTAGACTATGGGGCCAGCCCAACTCGGTGCTTTTAAAGGACAAGTTGAATTTGTTTGCCACTGGAAATTAACTTCTAAATGAAAATTTCTCAGTAAATTAGTAGAAACTTTATGATCAGGGGAAAAATAAATCTGTGACTTAGGCAGATCATGTATCATCAAAAAGTTTGGAACGTGTGAGGACTATATAGGCACCAACAATGTCCAGGAAAATCTGAGAATGGACCATTTTTGCCTAAGCAAATAACCCATGAAACAAAGTTACCTTCACATTTAATTTGGGAAGCCTATATTCTCCAAGTATCTTTTTTTTTTTTTTTTTTTTTTGGAGATTTTTCCTTAAGGGGGGTGTGCACACCCGACCAGAGTGTGCACTCACCAGACAGACAGAGAGAGACATAGAGACAGAGACTGAGAAGTCACCCCCCAGGGGGGATGGTCATGCTGCAATCCCTTCTCTTCCATTCTCCTCTCGGGATCTTGGGCATGCACGCACACGCGCCCGGTGTGAGTTTTAAGCCACCGGGTTTGGGACGTGAACCGCAGTTGACTACGTGGGAGTCCAGCGACATAGCCATTACGCTAACTGCTGGTACCCTCCATGTATCTTTTTTATGATAGAGAATGTGTGTACATGAGAGAGAGAGACAAAGAGAGACAGAGATGGACTTCAAGGGGATCTGGTCACACCACAGTCACCTTCCTCTAGTCTTTCAGTCTGTGGGATTGTTGGATCTTGGCCACTTGTGCACATGCTTCAGGCCGACCAGGGTGGGGATCTGAACTGCAGTCACCATGTGGGATCTGGCTTCTCTTGAGCAGAGCATTAATTCTGCATCATGGAGGTGATCCTCCATGTATCTTTATAAATGATGTATAATTATAACAATAAACTGATATGTTCTCATTTAAAAAAATAATTGGTGAGTACCAAACATTTTGGAAAAGAAGTTAATTAGCTAACCAACAAGGGGACTTTTTTTTTTAAGTTTATTTATTGAGAGAGAGAGGCAGGGAAGGAGGCACCCTCAGCAATGTCTTCATGCCTCCATCCACCCCCACTCTAAACCAGCCTGGATGGCAGGTGTACAAGTGAGAGCCTGGCAGGTTCAGGGAGGTCAAAGACACAAACCTGGGACTTTACGTATGTGAGTCCAAATGTGTTACTACTATGGTACCATCTGGCCCTAACTTTTTTTAAGAGACTTTTGCTATGGGGAATATGCACTCATCAGAGAGACCAAAAGACAGAAAGTGAGAAATAACCCCCCTCCCAGGGGGGATGGCCACATTTGCAATTCCTTCTCCTCTATTCTCCTCTTGGGATTTTGGGCATACACGCATATGCACCTGGTATGAGTTTTAAGCCACATGACCATTATGTTATCTGTTCATCCCGCTAACTTTGTTTTTTAATATGAGTTTTATGGCTGAAATTATACAGTATAAACGATTTAGTTTACTGCTTTTTAATTTAAAATGATGTAATTATTTTATGCATTGTTGAAAACCCTTTATATTTTTTACCTCAGTACTAGAATATTTAATATGAGTGGTTGAACCAATTATAGTGCATTCTTTAATAGTTTCATGAAACTTCCTATGTGAAATGAATCCTGATGAGTAAGCATCATTGATCTTCTAATCTTTTAGCAGTGGTTCCTAATCTTTTGCATTCCCACATCTCTTTGAGGATCTAAGGAAATGAATGGATCACTCCTCAGAAAAAGGCATATGGGCACATACATGAAAACATTTCTGTATGTTATAAGGTAGTTTCCAGATCTTTTGAAGACAATTAATTGATGGGTTCTTTAAGGGAATATAGATCCTGGGTTATAAAATACTATTTTGCAATATAAACTTTTTTTCAAGTATGGGAAAAGTTTAAAGAATAATTAATTGTGGTGCTGACATGTCTGTCATTTGTTAGTCTAAGTGACACTTAATGATCTGAGTGTGCTGTGTCATGTACTATTGGCAGCTATTAAGCACCCTGAAGCCATGTCTAGAGTTTGTTTATTCCAGGCCATTGTACCATAACATCTTTATTGATGAAATTGACTTTGTGGAGTTGGAAAGGGTATAAAAAGTCTTTAAATTATTAACTTGGGCAGAACCATGGAGACTACATTTTCAGAGTTTAGAGATTAGTTTCTCTCTGTGGCCCCTTGCTGGCTTGGTACATAACTGGGAAATAGACCCAGATTTTGTGTGTTGATTTCCACTTTTCCGTCAGGTATTTCCACCCTTCCATTTGGTATTCCATCTTCAGTTCAAATTCTTAAACTTCCCTCCTGCGAGCACTTTCACGGTAGCATTTATCAGTACTTCCCTTTTCATTTCTGTCTCTATCATTATCTCGTCTCTTTTACTCTTTTCAGCTTCAGCCGGGTACTGTTCTGGGATATGACCGTAGACATAGATATTGTTTTCTTAATAGCTGGTGTATTTTTCCTCGTACTCTGCCATTCAGAATCTGTAGAAACATCCTCACACAGATGACTGCCCCGTGGCTTTTCTTTTGCTACAGAAGTCTCAACAGGTCTGCAAGTCAATTCACTTCTCACTCCATTGGTCTGAATCAGTCTATCCCCTTCTTCTACAATATCTGGTCCCCCCAGACTTAAAATTGTCCAGTCATCTCGGACATCTTTTTTTTTTTTTTTTTTTTTTTTTTTGCTTTCTATGCCTTCCCCCCCCCCATTTTATGGATTACTAAAGATATTAATTAATCTAAATATTTTCAATAGCAAGCACAGCTGATATATACATATCCATGAACACAAGTCTGACCTTAGGCATAAACCTCAGTGAGTAGAATGAACATACTGTAAAGTAGCACCTAGCCGGGGCTATATAGCTTACTGCAGTCTTCAAATAGGTGTTTTAATGCATTTTATGCATTTTTTAAATTTCAAGAAAAACAATTTTTGTGTTTTATTTTTCTGACACATTTTCTTAAATAATTTACATTCATCTCCTAAGCATCGTCACAACATAAAAATGTGATTTCCCAGCCACAATATACTGCATAGTGGCTTAATCATGCATGTCATTGTCAATAATTTTCCATTTCTAGTTATGTATATATACTATGTATGTATAGTATATATGTGTGTGTGTATATATACGTATACGTGTATATTTATTTTTTTTACCCCTATTTCTGACCCTCTGCCCTTTCCCACGCTCTTCACACACTACC
>NW_006159849.1:9697630-9704289 GCF_000334495.1 Tupaia belangeri chinensis | reverse complement strand
AAAACCTCTCCAAAACAAAAACAAAAACAAAACCCAAAACTTAAAGCCAGGAAACAGGTTAGGATTCTGTTCAAATAGTAGGTACATAAACCTATTAACAGCTCAAGACAGGACAAAGACCCTTAAAACAGGACAACAAGCCTAGAAAAAAACCAGCAATATTTTAATCAAAAGTCATAAAATGCTATTTCACTAGTTCAGTCTCATGTACTTAATCTGTCTTCTGTTGTAGTTTGATCTTCCTGATTGAGTTCTGGGATGTAATATTCAACTCCAGACTTGTCCCTATGATTAAGTTGGTCATTTTCTTAGTTTTTGAACTCTTATTTCTGTGTGTCTGTATTTAATTTTCCTGATATTATACTCCCTTGAGAACTTCTTAGAGATCTGGTCTGGTGCTGGTAAATTCTTTCAGATTTTGTTTATCTGAGAATATTCTTGTCTTTTCTTCTCGTATAAAGGATAGTCATGCTGGGTAAAGTATTCTTGGTTGAAATTGCTTTTCCCTTAACACTTCGAATAAATTTTCCTTCTTTCCTCGCCCGCATTGTTTCTGATGAGAGGTCTGCTCTTAGTCCAATGGGATATCCTTTGTAGGTAACTTGCCGTTTTTCTCTTGCCAATCTTAGTATCTTGTCTTTGTCTCTGGTTTTGCTCAATCTGGCTATAATATGTCTTGGAGAAGATCTCGGGTTGATTCTATTTAGGGTCCTTTGTATTTCTTGGGACTGAATCTTTGAGTGCCTCTCTGGGCTTGGAAAATTTTCTTGCAGGATTTCATGGAATAGATCATCAATGCCCTTATGAGTCTCTTCCCCTTCTGGGATACCAATTATCCAAATGTTTGAACGTTTGATGGTATCTAGTATTTCTCATATATTATTCTCATTTTTGGGGGGCAATTTTCTCAGTATTCATGGTGTATTTTTCTAGGACAGCAATTTCCTCTTCTACTTCTGAGATTCTATTTTCTGTATGATCTAGTCTGCTTTTAATATTTTCAAAGAAGATTTTGACTTCCTGTATTATAGCCTTCATCTCTAACAGGTCTCTTTGATTCTTTTTTAAAGTGTGTAATTCCTCTTGGAACTAGTCATCTCCTTTCTCCTCTGCAGTTCATTGTCTCTCTTCTCTTCCATCTCTGTTAGCTTTGCCATTATGAATGTTCTGAATTCTTTATCAGACATTTCCATGATTTCCATTGAACTGTCTGTGGATGAAGAGGAGCTATTCTTTTCCCTTGGAGGAGAGGTATTTTCTTGCTTTCCCATATTTCTTGTGGTCCTGAGGTGATTTCTAGTCATCTGATGAATGGTGTGTTTCTTCCTAAACTTGAAGTTCAATCTGAGTGTTCAGGAGTGTGTAGAAAGAGGTGATCAGGAATCTCTTTGCCATTCTATATTGATCCCTTTGCACAGCAGATTCAGTAGATATAGAGGAATATGCTATCTCATTCAAGTTTGTGGGCTGGAGGCTGAATTATCAGTATAAAATCTTCATTTCTCTTTTTTTCCTGAAATCACTAGTTCTCAGGAGACATTAAGGTATCTTCTTCTGAAGGCCTGACCCTTGCTTCTCCACTTGAGTTTGTGGGCTGGATGCTGAATTATCAGTAGAAAATCTTCATTTCTGTTTTTTCCCTGAAATTACTAGTTTCAGGAGCCATGAAGGTATCTTCTTATCATCTCTGACATCTTTATCTCACTGGGCAAATAGAATCACGGTACATGGTATCTCGTTCTTTCTAGAAATCAAGTCCTTTCTTAAGCAGTTTTATTTTTCATTACTATTGCTCCAAGCTAATAATATGACAGATTTTTTTCCTTTCTATTTCTATATTTTTACCAAGTAATTTTTTTTTTTTGGAGAGGTTTTCGCTATAGGGCACGTGTACTCGCCAGACAGACAGAGAGAGACATAGAGACAGAAAGCGAGAAATCACCTCCCAGGGGGGATGGTCACGCCACAATCCCTTCTCCTCCATTCTCCTCTCGGGATCTTGGGCATGCACACACATATGCCTGGTGTGAGTTTAAGCCACTGGATCTGGGACTTGAACCGCAGTCGACTACATGGGAGTCCAGTGACATAGCCATTATGCTAACTGCTGTTTCCCATTTACCAAATAATTTTCAAAACATTAGTTTGGTCACATTACACATGTTCTCTAAAGCATTGAATGATCTCTCCATTTCCTGGATGGGAAGGTGGTTTTAATGGAATAATTATTCAAGTAATATAATTTAAGTGCCCTTCTCCATGCTGTATAGGGTACAAATGTGATTTAGACATAGTCTCTTTTATGAAACTCACAGGATGGTAGAAAACCCAGAATGTGCATACTTAACTATAGTGCTATAACACTGTTAGTCTTGACAAATATAAAGAAATTCCTGTTGAATTTTTGAGAAAAGAGAGTAGTTTCTTCTGACTCGGTGGCATAGGGAAGGCTTGTTGGAAGATACGACTTTTAAAGCCACATTTCAAAAAATGTGTAGCATGTAGACAAGGGGAAAAGTGGGGCAATAGACTTTGAACATGAAGAGGATAAAATAAAGACCAATACTGAGCCAAAGTACATTCGGGGAACTTTAGGTTTTCTAGTTCAAACTTAGTTTTCCCGTCAGGGTCTTCCATAACTTGGTTAGCCTTCTTTCTGTACTTTTTTTCACATCCTCACCAATTGACCTCATCATTCTTGTCTGCCAGTACCTTGGTTTCCCTTTCTTCATGCTTTCGTCTCTGCTTTTCTGCCAGCATGCCCTCTTAATTTTTACTCTAACCCAAATTCTTGGACTAAGTAGTCTGATTTTCCAACTCACTTCTGAAGATGTGTGTGCATATTTTTTTTTCTCCTCTAGAAGCAAAATAGAATCCATAAAATATTGGGTCATCGAGAAAGTCATGATATATTTTTCTATGCAAAAATGTGTCATGACTTACCTGATGACCCAGTAATAATGAAATTAACAGAAATAAAGATCATTCCTAATTGTGTTTTTGTGGCCTGAGATTTTGGTGTGGCATCCAAAATCTCATCATCAAGGCCAATGTCAATGAGCTAATCCCCTATGTTTACTTCTTTGAGTTTTGTGGTTTTAGGTGTTAGATTTAGGTTTTTAATCTATTTTTTTTTTTGAGAGGATTTTGCTATAGGGCGCGTGCGCTCACCAGACAGAATGAGAGAGACATAGAGACAGAAAGCGAGAAATCACCCCCCAAAGGGGATGGTCACACTGCAGTCCCTTCTCCTCCATTCTCCTCTTGGGATCTTGGGCACGCACGCACACGCGCTCTGTGTGAGTTTTAAGCCACCGGGTCCAGAAGGCGAAATCGTGGTCGACTACGTGGGAGTCCAGCGACATAGCCATTACGCTAACTGCTGGTTTGCAGGTTTTTAATCTATTTTTAAAATAAAATTTATTTTAAATTTTATCAAAGAGGATACTCTGGACATAGTCTCATCATGTCACAATACTCACTAGGCTTTCAGGCAGCTAGGGTCAGAGGAATGATCACAGGCAAGCCCATAGGCATTTCTAGAGTATACAGATTGACCTATGATCTCAACTCAGGTCTTTCCCATAAGGCTCTGGTATCACCCAGTAGTATTTCACTGCCTGTGCTACATACTGGAACTGAGCCTTTAATTAATTTTTAATTGATTTTTGTGGATGAAGATAAAGGTTCAACTGTTTCTTTTTTCATAAAAAAAAACTTTATTCGGTTCATTAAAAAAACATTGACAAAATACATTTTCATTACAATTTCACATGAACCAAAAATAGGTGATATTTATTACAATGACTTACAAATTAATGAAAAACTACAATTTCACAAAAGATTATAAGCATTTTGCACACTTGTCAGACGTTTCTTTTAGACAAAGTCCTCTTTTGATGACAGATAAATTAACAAATACACACTACTGTGAATTAGTCTAGACAATACAAAAAACGTTTTGATTTGTTGTTTTCTTTTGTAAACAAAAGTTTGTTATTTAATTTTTTTTTTTTGTCTCACATCCACCATCCACTACTTACTCTCTACCAACTGCTTTCTTCCCTTACTGTCACTAGCATCCAATTGGTCCTTTGTCATAACATCTTCAAATCTTTCAATCTCTACCTTAAAGTGCAGACACTCAATACAAATTGAATGGGGATATACAATGTGTATCTTTTAAAGTCTTCACTCAACATTAAATTCTCTATATTCGTTCATTTTGAGTCAAATTATAGGATCTCATTGTTTCTTATAGCTGTATAAGCATGCTACAGTTTTTCAACCCAGACATTGGTCTTTAGGCACTTAGGTTGATTTCATGTGTGTACCCAAGATCCTAAGAGGAGAATGGACGAGAAGGGATTGTGGCATGGCCATTCCCCCTGAGGGGTCATTTCTCACTTTCTATCTCTCTGTTTCTCTCTGTCTTTCTGGCAAACACACTCACCCTATAGCAAAATCCTCTCAAAAAGAAATGAAAAGAAAAGAAATCTTTGCTTACTCCAATATTTTCACAAGTTTCCCCTACATATTCTATTGGTAGTTTTGTGGTTACAGGCTTTATATTTAAGTCTTTGATTCATTTTGAGTTAATTCTAGTTAGTGGTGAGACATAGTGGTCCAGTTTCATTTTTCTGCAGATGGATATCCAATTCTCCCAATACCATTTGCCCAAGAGACTTTCTTTTTCTCTTATTGTCTTACAGCCTTTATTAAAGATCAGTTGACTGTATGATTTGGGGTTTATTTCTGGATTCTCTATTCTGTTTAGTTGATCTATGTATCTATTTTTGTACCGTACCATATTGCTTTGTGTAGTATAGGTCAAAGTCAGATAGTGAGATGTCTCCTAGTTTATTGTTTTAAAGACCTTGGCAATACAAGGTCTTTTTTGATTCCAGACTGTTTATAATTTTTTAATTTCTGTGAAGAATATCTCAAGTAATTAGATCAGGATTTCATTAAATATGTAGATTAATTTGGGTAGGACTGACGTCTTGATTATATATATCCTGCCATTTTCTTATATCATATTCAATTTCTTTTTTCAGTTTTTCATGGTTTTCCTTATAAAGGTCTTTTACTATTTTGGCTAGATTTATCCCTAGCAAATAATCTTATTGGTTTTGTAGCTATTGTAAATGGGGTTGCTTTCTTCAATTCTGTCTTAGTCTGTAAGATTTTGTTGTATAAAACAGCTATAGATTTTTGTAGATTGATTTTGCATCCTGCAGCTTTACTGAATTCATTTATCACTTCTAGGAGTTGTTTTCATGGATTCCTTAGGATTTTGTATGTATATTATTTCATCTCCAGAGAGGAACAGTTTAGCTTCTTTTCCTATAGGAATGCCCTTTATTTCACTCTATTGTCTGATTGCATTGGCTAGGACTTCCAGCACTATCTTAAAAAGGAGTGGGAGAGTGGGTAACCTTGTATTCCAGTTTTTAATGGGAAAGCTTTTAGCTTTTCCCCATTAAGCATGATTCCATGGTAGGTCTGTTATGTATGGCTTTTATTATGTTGAGGAATGTCCCTTCTGCCCCAATTTTGCTGAGTCTTGATCATGAAGAGAGGTGGTATTTTAATCAAATGCTTTTTCTGCATCTATAGATATGATCATGTGACCTTTTCCCCCCTTCTGTTAATGTGGTGTATTATATTTATTTTTAAATTGCTAGAGGATGTGTGTACTCACCAGAGAGAAAGACAGAGGAAACAAGCACCCTTCAATGAGACATAGTCACGCTGCAATAATTTTTCCTCCTTTTTGCGTTCCGTCAGGATTTTAGACACCTATGCATATGTGTGCACATGTGTGCATGCACTCGTGTGGGCATGCACACACACACACCTGGAGAGCTTTTCAAACCACTGGGTAAGTATTCAATCTGTGGTTGGTCGTGTGGGATCTGACTCCCTATACATAACATTTAATGGCTATACTTTAGGGCTGTCTCATGAGGATCTTTTAAAGTATGTACAGTATTTGATTTCTAATTAACTTGAAGACTGAGTACTGAGTTGCCGGCACTGGAAAGAAAGGAAGACTAAGGCCTCGTGCCTTTTCATGCACGTCCTCAGCCGGACACTCCCAGAGATCGCTCTCTGGGGAGTAACAACTGCTAGGAATCATCATGCCTTTTTATTGAGAATGTGATACATGCAAGTAAATGGGTGAGGGGCAGTAAAAGATTTACTCTAAGGAACAGGGTATACAAAGCATGGAAGCAATAATTATAAAACATGCTGTTTGTCTTGTTAGCTCAGGTAAAGTCAATCACAGTTCTCAGGATGAGGAAGTCCATTTGTCTGCTGTATCTTCTCCTTAGATCTTGATTACTGGGAAGAGTCTTTTGAAGAGGGGGCTTGCAGGATGTTTGACAACTTCAGTCCCGGGCCAGGGCGATAACGTTGCTGGTTGCAAAGACCTAGATAGAAATCTTGTCTTGCTAAGTAAAGACACAGTTAATATATGGACTATCTATACATTACAACAATAGAGGGTGAGTCTATGATCTTATATGGGAAAGGAAGATGATCTTGTAGCTCCGGAGACAACACAGGATGTTTTATTAGCAGTTTTTCATAGTCAACAGCACATAGATGAGAAACTCTTTGTAGTTGAAAGCTACCTGTTGCTTTAGATAAGA
>NW_006159849.1:9687005-9697481 GCF_000334495.1 Tupaia belangeri chinensis | reverse complement strand
TGTTAATTTTGGCTTAAAAACAGACAGGTGGGAGAGTCTTAAACTTCCTGATCCTCGAGTCAGTCTTAGGGAACCACATTCCTACAAGATCACTAATTGGCTTTATTGCAATGGTTGGGGGTGATGTTTTACCCTTGCAGGGTACCGTAATAACAGTAAAACTCACGGCAGAGAAATTGAATACCGGCCAGTTCAAGGACACAAGGAAGAGCTCGTAAACTGGGCCTTGCCTCAGTTTCTTCCCAGTCCAGGCCTTGCCTTAGAATGGGAGGCAGCATCCTTACCAGCTTGTGTTGCCTGCCTGGCCCCGTCACTGAGTGGTGGGTGCACACTCTCTGGATTACTATAGTCCTCCTAATTTATGCTGTCATATTCTTTTAATTGGCTTTTCTCTATTTAGTTCCCACCCACACCCTCCTCAACATTTGAATCTATAATCCCTTTGAGTTCATTCATATCCTACTGATATTTTTCCTTAATAATAACTGTCCAAGCCATTCTAGATGGAAATAACTTCTGTCTTGAAATTTCCTTACTTCTCTGATCATACTATTTGATGCCCTTCAGTTGGAAATTGAGCACTGCATTAAAATATTTCTATATTGAGTGATTTAGTTTTTTAAATGATCGACTATTATACCTATCTCTTCAGCAAGCTGCAGGAGCTTGAAATGTTTAATAACCTTTCCATGCCCATAAGAATACTTTACGTTCAGCATGTGTGTAACAGATATTAGGTTGAGCCACAAAAATTACTATTTTTGTTGGTCCTATTGGCTGAATATCAGCTATTTCAAATGATTCAACATAATAGTATTTGACTTTTAAATTTGTAATACTGTGATATATCCTGAAATGAATTTTTTATTCTATGATTAAAAATTCATTTACTTCATATCATTCATGTGGAAAGATTCCAATAATGTTTAATAGTGCTTATCCATTATATTAATAAATCAGAATTTTTAAAGTAACTTTAATCTGATTATATGTACAATAAACATTATTAAACCATGAAATAGGAAAAAAAAAGGTTTTATTTTGAGAAAGAATAATTGGAGAATCACTTTACATATTCTCCCATTTTTTCCTTCAAGAGAAGTAGACAGTTGTAGTTTTTGAAGATTATTGTGGCGTCAGTTAGATGAGCTTGATTCTGTCCAGATGGATCACTTAATGTGTTTAGCTTTAGTTTTCTCTTGTGTAAAATAAAGACAATGGTAATATTGCCTTTCTTTAGGACTTCTTGGGAGAATTAAATATGATAACAATATGAAGTGTCCAAGGGTGGTGCCTAGGACATAATAGATATGTTGGTTTTGCTCCTTTTCTCTTCAGGCAGGGATAGTTTTAGACTCAATGTTAGTGACATGTGAGGGTAATTTGTAATCATCAAGGCTGTAGACAATGTTTGCTTTTTAGTTTACTCATGTTTTATTAATTTCAATCTGCATAAGAAATATCTATGGTCTTGTGTCTCAAGGCTTTTACTTCTTCATTCCATGTTTGGTTCCTTTGATCCAGCCAATTCTGTCTTTTCATCTTTGCTTGAGCTATCATTTCCCCCATGCTCTAGGGCACATCTCCTGGTACACTGTACTTCCTTCTCCTTTATGCGCTGATCCCAGCGGCAATGAAAAAGTAATCACGTGGTTTAGTGTTTAATATTGACTCCTTTGCCAGAATCCAACCACAATATAGTGACGGGGTTGCTTTTATTTGCCACTGTCACTACAAGCCCAATGATATGGTCTGTGATAGTATAGTTCTAATGAGTATTTGCAGAATCAAGGTCAGTCTGATTGACAGACTTAATTAGTGAATTTCTTGATACAGGCCTAGATTGGAACTATCCACAATCAGGCTGGAGTGAGAGTCTGTGAGACTGTGTCCTCAAGGGAATTTTTCAGCCAAAAACTGTCTAAATAAGGGACTACTTATGGAGTCTTACCTATGGAGTTGTTAGGAAAGAGTCCTGTCTTCAGCCAAAGCAGGGACATAAACTATGCACTTTGAATGATTTAAGATGTACAAGTGAGTGCAACTGAAATTTTGAGAACTCCTAAAAATATGAGTGCAATTCAGATGATAAGACCCAAGTTCAATTATTGACTATGATGAAGAAAGTTAAATTTTAGTTGTTATACTGAGTTTATTGCTATGATTCCCTTGTTTATATCACAAGGAACTTGTCATAGTCATTTATTCTATTTCTTCCTCTTCTCTCCCTTTCTTTCTGACTAAATAAATGAACTAATAGTTTTGCTTCCTATTTACACATGTTATCTATTATCTCTGAATGTTTATCTCTTGATATTTATTTATCTGTGACTGTCTATGACCTATTCATGGATTTCTAGCTATGGATATCTATTGATATTTGTCTATCAATGTTTATAAATATCTAATTTGTGTCATGTGACGAATATGGATGAATATATATATGTGTATGTACATGTGCCTTTAAATGTCTACCTATCCATATGTATGTATTTTGTTAGTGTTGTTTTGTCTACGTAAGTTTTCTAGATGAGTTTGAATTTCATTGGGGGGGGGGTGAGACCTCTTTTTACATAACATTTTATTCTTTGTTCTTTTACTTTTTGCTCTAAGAATCTATTACTTTGCTGTATTTCTTACAGCAGGATCTAATGCTTTTCAAGTGGCCAAACCTGTTCACATTAGTGCAGGTCCCCAGATTTCTTATTTTGATCTCAGAAAAACAGTAGACCCTGTTGATCCCTGAGCTCTGGACTGCAAACGTGCATTTCCTTAAACTGTTAGGATAATTTCTCCTGGGCACTGAGCCATATTAGGGAAATTAAAGACAAAAATTCTTTTTAGCTGTTCTGCAGTTTTAACTGACTTTGGCCCGAAACGAAAGTCACCCTTGGCTAATTTGTGTAGTGCTATTATAGAATTTAAAGGCTAGTGATATGTGTTTGTAGGCCCTAATATACTATGTCAACTGTCCTCAAGGCCGAAGTAGATAGACTTGGCAGGAGAGTGGGTTAATTTCTGCTTCAGCATTGATGACTTGCATTTTTCCTAAGGGATTTTCCATACTGTCATTGGTTGGCTTTCCTTCCTGCACCCTAACTTAGGAGACAGAGAGAATATAGCAAATTACATGTATGTACCCAAGGCATTATCTTAGTAGATATTTTGTGAGGAGAGATTTACAGCAAATTCTCATCTTCCTTTTTTCAGTTTTTAAGTCTTTCTCAAAGCCCAGGCTTGATTTAACTTTCTCTGACAGAAGTGAGTCAATAGCCAGACTTCATACTTTCCTTGAAAAAAGAAATTCTCTTTGACTTTTATTTTCTCTTGAAATTTTCTGTGCCTGTATGCTTCTGTATAAAATTGTAAACATGAAAAGCATGAAAGGCAAGCCCGGAGGCAGGGTTTTTTCTACCTCTGTTCATCATGTAACTGGTCACTTCTTTTTTTCTCGTCTAACTATGTAAGGTGACTGCTGCTAAGATCCTCCTGACAGTGGTGCAGAAATCCCTAACAAGCCTTTGATTACTGTGGTTTCTTTGAAGACAGGAAAAGAACGCTTCAACTTCTTAGAATCAGAGCTGTCCAAAGAATATTATTTGGCATTGCAAAAGTTACTGGAGAATGAAGATGAATATCTATTTTGATATGGAAATATATTCATAATATTGAGTGGAGAGCATGTTATAACATAGTATATAAATAATCATCTTAGTTTTACTCAGAGAGAGAGGAGTTACATGTATACATCTGCGTGTGCCTGGATTTGTATGTGTCTTGATGAATATGCATTTCAGTGCTAATAGTGGTTATTTCTAGAAATGGTATTTTGGTTTTTGATATTGCTTTTGTAAGAATAAAATTGTAGTAAAGATAGGTGACAGTGAAAGTAACCTTTCTGGAATGTTTACTATGTATTAGACATTGTTGTTAAATTTTATTTTTATCATTATTTTTATACATTCAATCGCTATACATCATTTAGTTTATAAAGAGAATTTATTTAACATGAAATACATCTCAGACCAGTCCAGTTGAGAATACTGTATACATTATCATCAACAAGTAATAAACCATTTCTGTGCCCCACCAATGTCTTACCTCTGTATTTTTTCTACCTAATTTCCTTCCCTACATTGCTTCTCTCCCACCCTCTTTCCATGCTGTCTCCAGGCCATAACTCTTTTCAGTGCTTTTATGTCCTCCAGTCATTAGTCTCTACCATAGAGTGCAGATGTGTATTTGTTAAGTGGAGACATACAATGTCCCTCTTTCATAGCCTGACTTTTTATCTCTTCCTTTTTTTTTTTTTTTTAAGAGAGGTTTTCGCTATAGGGCGCGCGTGCTCGCCAGAAAGACAGAGAGAGGCAGAGAGATAGAAAGCAAGAAATCAACCCCAGGGGGGATGGCCATGCCTCAGTCCCTTCTCCTCCATTCTCCTCTTGGGTTCCTGGGCACACACGCATGCATACACTGCGTGAGTTTAAGCTGCCAGGTCCTGGACTTGAACCACAATCGACTACATGGGAGTCCAGTGACATAGCCATTATGCTATGCTGGTCCCGAGCCTGACTTGTTTTACTCAGCTATAAATATTCTGTATTTGTCCACTCTCTATCAAATGCTAGGGCCTTGTTATTTTTTAATTGCTGAATAGTATTCCATGGAGTTTATTTGTCACACTTTTCAATCCATTCATCTGTTCATGAACAGTTGGATTGGTTCCATGTTTTAGCAATCTTGGATAATGCTGCAATAAACATAGATGTGCAAGCACTTTTCTGATTGAGCATTCATACGTTATCAAAATTATTTTATTTCTCACATTATTTAATATACATATTTTAATAAATATTTAATCAAAACAAGGAACACTGATGTCTCAAAAGAATGCTACTTTTTCTCTCCTTGACTTAGCCAACTCATACTAAAAGTAATGTGTAAAAATGAAATATTTAATTTAATATTTAATTTGCAAAATTAAATATTCCTTTTCATGGAGACTCTTCAAGTTTTCCTTTTCTATTTTCTTGTACTTCAGGAAACCTCTTCATAGGCTTGATTTATAGGTGTAAATCATGGCTCTTGATATTATGATGTCATGATATGATATTTAGAATCCTGTCACTTTTGGTCATGTGTGGATCTATTCACATCAGGTCCTGCCCTGATGGATATCTCATAGATCAATTCCTGTTATCAAATTAGCATGTTCTAATATCCAATTTTATTTGGCTATGAGGATTTAGGATTCAGAAACCAACCATCACATTTGACCATGTACATTTTGTTATTATGTAGTCTCCAATTTAGTGTTTTTTTTTTTTTTTTTCCAGAGGGTTTTGCTATAGGGTGCCTGCGCTCACCAGAAAGACAGAGAGAGACAGAGAGATAGAAAGCAAGAAATCACCCACCAGGGGGAGGATGGCCATGCTGCAATCCCTTCTCTTTCATTCTCCTCTTGGAATCTTGGGTAAGTATGCACACGTGCCTGGCATGAGTTTAAGCTACTGGTTCTGGGACTCGAACCATGGTCGACTACATGGGAGTTCAGCGACATAGCCATTATGCTAACTGCTGGTCCTGTCCAATTTAGTGGTTTTTGAGGCTGTTGAGGAAGGTTCCAAACTGGCTTACCTTCCATCTACAGTTAGAACCATTTCTTTTCTTTCCTTTTTTTTTGGGGGGGGGGGAGAGGTTTTTGCTATAGGGCACTTGCACTCACAAAGGAGCCAGAGGGCAAGAAATCACCCCCTGGCGGATGGCCATGCCACAATCCCTTCTCCTCCTCTCTCCTCTCGGGATCTTGGGCATGCACACACACAGGCCTGGTGTGAGTTTAAGCCACCAGGTCCAGGACTCTAACCACTGTTGACTACATGGGAGTCCAGCAACATAGCCATTATGCTAACTGCTGGTCCCAGAACCATTTCTTTTTAATGTAATCTAAAATTTTAAAAAAGGAATCTAATTTGTTCCCTTACAAACTCATAGATCGTCCATCTATTAGATTCGGTCTTTCTCAAAAGAACTTGATACAACTTGCTCTGCTAAGTTAGATGATCTAATAAGTACAAGAATTATCAATGGAGTAAATGCCATCTGTGGGAAAAGCTGTATACACCTCCCAGTGTTCCAATTATTTCTCAGCATGTGCTCTCAGTTCCAAGACTACATGCTCTTTCTAGAAAAGGATATATGTATTAGGATGTGTGCGGAATCTTCAAAAAGTTTATGGAAAATGTATATTATGTAAAACTATGGGGATCAGCAGTTGGTGTAATGCCTGTCACTGGACTCCCATGTAGTTGACTGCAGTACAAGTCCTGGACCCAGTTGCTTAAACTCACTCCAGGTGTGTGTGCTTGCGTGCTCAAGATCCCGAGAGGAGAATGGAGGAGAAGGGATTGCAGCATGGTCACCCCTCCTGGGTGATTTCTTGCTTTCTGTCTCTCTGTCTCTCTCTGTCTTTCTGTCAAGTGCATGCACTGTATAGCAAAAAACTCTCAAAAAACAAAAACAAAACTATGCATTGATTTCTAATTTTTTTTTGCATCAAAATAAAAACCTACTTTAACTCCCTTTCTCCACAGAGTCCCACCCCCCCCTCCCCCGAAGCACATGCACTTAAGAGGGAGAAAATAAGAAATCTCCCCTCAAGGGGATGGCCTTACCACAATCCCTTCTCTCAGAATATTGGGCATGCACGCACACACGCCCGGCGTGATTTTCAAGCCACTGGTTCCAGGATTCAAACCGTGGAGTTAACACGTGGGATCCAGTGTCTTAGCTACCACAGCATCTTTTGGCCACTCCCCATAGACTTTTTGAAGTCACTTTGTATGTCAGTCAGCTAACCACTTGACAAAGTAAGAATCAAGTGATTTCTATGGAACATTTTCATTTTCTTCAGAAATTTAAAATATATTCCCTAGGTTTTGAATGTTTGTTAAAATTATTGCCATAAATATTCAAGGCCTTGTTGTGGCTTAAATTACAGACCAAGTGTATAATAACTGATTCAGCATAAAATAAAATAAGAAACCTCAAGGGGATGGCCTTACCACAATCCCTTCTCTCAGAATATTGGGCATGCACGCACACACGCCCGGCGTGATTTTCAAGCCACTGGTTCCAGGATTCAAACCGTGGAGTTAACACGTGGGATCCAGTGTCTTAGCTACCACAGCATCTTTTGGCCACTCCCCATAGACTTTTTGAAGTCACTTTGTATGTCAGTCAGCTAACCACTTGACAAAGTAAGAATCAAGTGATTTCTATGGAACATTTTCATTTTCTTCAGAAATTTAAAATATATTCCCTAGGTTTTGAATGTTTGTTAAAATTATTGCCATAAATATTCAAGGCCTTGTTGTGGCTTAAATTACAGACCAAGTGTATAATAACTGATTCAGCATTATATAATAAATATTATATGGTTTTAATTTGCTAAGATCACCATTATAAACAGCATGGAAATCAATGAACGCTATATCCAAACCCTCAGATATCCATTTGACTACCGTGCTATTCCACAGATACTAAAAAGCCAGCATTTCTAGGTTTATTCTCATTCATTCTGCTACCTCAACCCCTCTGAATATATCACCTTTATGTATTCTGTTTCAGGAAACAGTCCAACTATTTTTCTTCTTCTTTTCTGAATTAGGCCAGAAATTTTGGAGTCATTCATAATCCTATTTTTTCATTGCAAATTCTATACCAACCAGTCCCTATTTCTTATTGCTTTTATACCTAAATAGTCTAAGTAAGACTCACTGAAAAATAACAGTTGATCTGTGAGTGTACTTGCAGTAACTGATTTACTTTTTAATTACAGATGAGGGAGGGCCATTTAACTTGAATGAATGGCATCGTCTGGTTTTTACATGATCGGGAAGGGATCTTGTGGAAAACTGAAGAATAGCTATGTAGAAGAACAGATTCAGTGTTTTAAGATCTTCCAGTATTTTATAAGTGTGAGAAACACACACATCTGTTCAGTGTCACAGAATGGACATAGAGACACGAGGTACATGAGACTGTAATGGCCGTCTTGCAAGATCAGGTGTCTGATGGACAGGCATGCCTAAATCAATTACAACCGGCAATTTACTTCCTAGTGCATGAGTCCCTCCCCCAGTTCCTCACTGGCTGAGTTCTATGGGATGTACAATCTTCCTGGATGTCACCTAAGTTTTATTATTCCCTTATTAGGTATGAAGGTGCAGGCTCAGGACTGGCCTCTGTAAAAGGACTACCAAATGTCCTGAGGAGGGAGAAGAACTGGGAGGTGAAAGGAACTAAGGTCTGGTGATAACCACCATCTTGAGAAGTCATTTCTCAAGGGCGACTTGTTTTGGGGCTGCGTTTGTTCAGGAACTTTTTGGGAATGTGTACTTTCTGGGATTGAAACATTTACAAGTTGGTTAAGCAACTTTTGTTAAACTATTCTTGAAAATCACTTAAAGCTGTAGTTTTTACAATAAGAAGTTAGAAATATGGCTTTTTATATGAACTCCCAATTTTTAAACATAAATTTAATTTAAATAATATGTCATGCCAATTAAAAAGTTCTATACGTCAAGTAATATGCCATGCCAATTAAGAAGTTCTATAAGTCAAATTTACCCTGTGGATTACTAGCTCTAGATCTGTGATCATACATAGAGATATTGGGTACCAAGTTTCATACGTAGGTAAATTGTGTTCTTTTTCCCTAAATAGTCATTAAAGAGCTTAAGTAAGTATTTTTCAGAAATAATTGGTTTCCTAAATTGATAGTTTGAGAAAACCAAAGAGATAAATATGGAGCTATTGTTCTAACTCCTTATATTCTGGAAGCATTCTTTTTTTTTTTTCTGTTTTTGGAGAGGTTTTTGCTATAGGGCGGGTGTGCTCGCCAGACAGAGAGAGGGAGAGACAGAGAGACAGAAAGCTAGAAATCACCCCCCAGGGGGGATGGCCAGGTCGCAATCCCTTCTCCTCCATTCTCCTCTCGGGATCTTGGGCATGCACGCACACACGCCCGGCGTGAATTTAAGCCTCCGGGTCTGGGACTCAAACTGCGGTCAACTACATGGGAGTCCAGCGACATAGCCATTACACTAATTGCTGGTCCCATTCTGGAAGCATTCTTGAGGACTGCAAGAACAAACTTCTCTAAGTTTACAGTATATTAAGTTTCCTCATGCAGTACTTAACGTTTTTTGAACTTTTCTTTTGTCCTTTCCTCTGTTAAGGTCTGTTTACTTTAATTCCCCAAATGGGGTGTGATGCAATTGTGTCTGTCTTTAGTTAACTCAAGAGTCTCAACCTTTCGTAATGGCTTGGTCACATTTTGCAGAATAGATAGGCTTCAGAGTTCATTACATGAAGTAATTTTTTTTCTTTTATTTGAGAGACTTTTATTAATTAAAGAATTAATGCCTTTTAAAAATATAATTAACGTGATTTTCTTTACTTTCTCTAAAACTGTCATGGTCGAGCATATGTGTGCATAAAAGATAATAAGAGTGAACAAGAGGGAAGTACCCTTCACAGAGCTGTCATGCTGTGATCCCCTTCTTCCAGGCCTCACCCAGTGTGTTTCAGGCTGACTGGGTAAAGAACTTGGACCATAGATAGCTTGTGATCACTGGCTCTGTAGCCCAGCATGCTACTGACTGAACCACAGAGCCTGGGTCCAGAACTATGACTCTTTATAAAACATTTACTTTTTTTTCCTTCATGCGAGGCAAGAGTAGGACAGCCTTCACAGGATCCTCACACACAATCCTCCTACAGCCCTACAGTGAGCCAGGATCATAGATGTGCCCATTGGCTCACCTGCCATGTTCAGGTAAACCTGGAACATGAACTGGAGTCCTCCAATATGGCTTCCACATTGCATAGCAGCATCCCTACTGCCTGCGCCACCAGGATTGGGTCAAATCTATGCCTTTTGTGACTTGATTTCTTTTTTGTAAAAGTGGAATTAACAACAATCTTTTATTTTAGACTCTTGAGAGTGCCTAAACAATTTAATAGTCATCTGGGGTTCTGTTAAAACAAATAACTTCTAGTATTGTATTTATTGCACATAATTGATGACCAAAATAAATTGTTACATTTAGGCACAAAGCACTAAGAGTTTCGTTTTGTTTTTCTTTCTGGCATTGTCTGAAAGTCCTAAGGTTGCTAAAGGCTAGGAAAATCATAGCTGAAATTTCACTGGTATCTAAGGGAGCATCAAGGAAAAGAAAAGCTAGTGACTGGCAGTTTCTATGGCAACAACGGAATTTTCGGGCTAGAAAGATGTGTAGGTTACACCATCAAATGTGCCACAGATTGGTCTCCATGACGACAGCAGTGTGAATGGGGAAGTGTATGCTCATGAGATTTTTGTTTTCAAAGCCTATTGGGTTATTTTAGAAGAAAACCCTTGCCAAATCGATACCTTTTCTATTATGCTTTACTTAAAAAAAAAAAAAAAAA
>NW_006159849.1:9650177-9686606 GCF_000334495.1 Tupaia belangeri chinensis | reverse complement strand
AAAAAAAAAAAAAAAAATGAAAACACACATAGACACATAGTTGAAATAAAGGATTCCATTTATTCCAATAATTTTGAGAAAGTAACATTCTTGAATATTTGTATTATAAAAGAGGTTATTGACTTACAAATAACTCCTTTGGCAGCATTTCTGAAATAACCCAAAGAATGCATTTTTTTTAAAATACATTTACTTTTAAACTTTAACATTTATTTCAGGGAGCAGGGCCCCCCAAATGTGAAACTAACTGCAGAGTTATTTAAACTTTCGAACATTTCTGAACATAAATCAACCACCAGAATGGATTATGTGTTAAAGCTTTACTCCTGTTGTATCAAAAGACAGGATTTATTACAGGAGATGTGGAATAGAAGAATACAAAGGTAATTACTACTCCAGTTCTTCCTATGCTTTAATTTGTAAGAGCATTTGGTGAATTTCCCTCAATTGTATGTTTTAAAAGATTCCAACATAAGGGAACCAGCAGTTAGCATACTGGCTGTCACTGGATTCCCACGTAGTCGACCGCAGTTCGAGTCCCGGACCCGGTGACTTAGAATTCATGCTGGACACCTATGTGTGTGTGCCCAAGATCCCGAGAGGAGACTGGAGGAGAAGGGATTGCAGCGTGACCATCCCCCCTGGGGGGTGATTTCTCACTTTCTGTCTCTCTTTGTGTGGCGAGCGCACGCGCCCTAAAGCCCGAAAGGGAAAACCCCTCCAAAAAAAAAAAAAAAAAGATTCCAACTTAACATAAAGTTCAAGGAAATGGACTGTGCCTTTAATGTGTTATGTTCATAATTAACACATTCTGTGTGCGAACAAAGATTTGTCTCAACCATAGACATAGACACTAGCCTGATGCTTAAGGTTTAAAATGCTCTGTGAACACGTTTTGCTTTTGTTTCGTGGGCAGGTACTGTGTCTTCATTACTCTGATACTTCCTTGGCTCCTGGGATCTGTAAGGGCAAGTTCGAGATATCCAGCATCGTCCAAAATGATGCACATGTTGGTGTCAAGAAAGAAAATTAATGTGATTTTAAAACATCACACACAACCTGTTCATGTATACAAGAGTATTTGCAAAAGTTTATGGGAAAATGGAATTAAAATAGCTTATCTGAATGAAAACCTTTGAAAATCATGCATGGTTTTTTTGCAATATGCATTTTCCATGAACTTTTTGAAGCCTCCTTGTGTATAAACACATTCATATGTGTGTATCAATTGGGTTAATAATGACATAAACACTAATTTAAAATGTTAGAAGAATAATTCCTTTTACTCTACCAAAAAATAAATAAAGCAAAAAAAGTTTTTTGAGAGGTTTTTGCTATAGGGAACATGCGCTCACCAGAAAGACAGAGAGAGAGAGACAGAGATAGAAAGTAAGAAATCATCCGCCATGGCAGATGGCCATGCTGCAGTCCCTTCTTCATTCGCCTCTCAGGATCTTGGGCACACACGCACATGCACCCGGCGTGAGTTTAAGCTACTGGGTCTGAGACTCGAACCACAGTTGACTGACTACATGGGAATCCAGCTGCATAGCCATCACACCAACTGCTGGTCCCAATATAGCAAAATTTAATGTTATTAATGTGAGGATATTTATTGAAGTTTCTTTTTAAATGATGAGTTCTATTTTCTTTTTCTTTTTTATTTTTTTTTTGAGAGGTTTTTGCTATAGGGCACGTGCGCTTGCCAGACAGAAAGAGAGAGACAGAGAGACAGAAAGCAGGAAATCACCCCCCCGGGGGGGGTGGCCACGCTGCAATCCCTTCTCCTCCATTCTCCTCTCGGGATCTTGGGCACACATGCACGCACACATACCCGGCGTGAGTTTAAGCCACCGGGTCCAGGACTCGAACCGCGGTCGACTACGTGGGAGTCCAGCGACATAGCCGTTACGCTAACTGCTGTTCCCAATGAGTTCTATTTTCTCATTCTTGGTAATCACTTACCCAGCATCTGCCTACAGTATACAACATTGTTTTGGGCTCTTACAAAGTAAGTTTAGTTGCCAGCATGGTGGTTAAGGCCACTGGACTCCCACACGGCCGACTGTGGTTCAAATCCTGGACCTTGTCTCTTGCTTCTCTCTTTACCAGTCTCTCTCTCTCCCTCTCTCTCACTTTGTCTCTCTCTGGTCAAGTTAAAATAAATAAGCAAAGTTAAATAAAAATAATTATTTTTAAAACAGTAAGATCAATAATATATAGTCTTCTTTTCTAAAGAACACTGTCATTGTCCTGAAAATATTACCATATAATAATACACATTATTTTTTTGTTTGTCTTATGCCCTTAAATAAAATATGACATAAATCATCTCAGGGAGAAGTTGATGAGTATAATGCCTGTGGTCATTTCTGAGTAAGGGTGAAGAGTGATATATAAAATTGTTCTGGCCATTAAGTGCTAATCGTTTAATTGAGAAGAATGTATATTTAAGAGATTAAAGGACGTTAAACGCAATGTGTGGTAAAGTGAAAAAAATTACTTTGTAGGTAGAAAAGTTCTATAGTTTTTTTTTAAATAAATATTTCCAAGTAGAAAGAATCAGAACATTACTAGTTTGCCATTTATCCAGTACAGCTTGTTGGATCTACAGAAAGTAAGATTTTCTTTCATTTTTCAAATTTTGCCAGAGGGCACATGTGTTCTTAGAGAGGGACAGAGAGAGAAAGGGACAGGGAGAATGCACCCTATGGAGAATGGTCATGCCGCAACCCCTTCTCCATTTCTCCTTCCGTTTGGGATTTTGGGCACATTAGCATGATGCCTGTGTTTTTTACAAGTTCCTGGGGCTGGGACTTGTTGGCCGTGGGAATCTAACTGCCATAACTACATGGCCACGGGTTGGCCCAGAAAGTAAGATTTTTCTATTAGTTCTTTCTCATATAGGCATATGTGTGCCAGTTGACTGGGTCATTTGCTTGTTTTTTTTTTTTTTTTTCTTTTCCCCCATTCATTTAAATTTGATTGTAACTATCACTATTCTTAGAATTAAAAGACCTGAATTCAGATGTCAGCTTTATTTCTTAATGGTGTGATTTTTGATCTATAAAATTTTTATACCTTCATTTTATCTGTAAACTGTGAATGTAGAGTGAAATAATGAGTGGAAAGTTTTTCATGTGCAGCTGAGCGTAATAAATGCTATGAATGTAGCGGAACCTGTTCTTTGACTATAATTATCTTAGTTGGCAATTGTGAGCAGGTAAGATACTCAATGGCAACCCTCTTCACTGCACAATTGCTATTGAACACCTAACAGATGGTAAATACAATGTCTAAAGGCATATTTAAAGTAGATGTTCCCATTACAAGTGTTTTTGGTGACAGAATTGAATGTAGATAAATGCCAATTAGTCCACTGCCTATGTTGAAGGACTTCAAAAGCAGTGAAAATTAAATTAATGCATACTTTCGCAAACCTGGCTAATGACCATCTTGGTCCAAAAACATGGATATGATTGAAAATATTGTTCTAAGTTGTGCTTTTCAGTGTTTCATATTTGCATATGATCTCCTTGAAAAATGCAGATCCGTTCTGTCATGAATCATTGATATGATTAGACCCTTATATTTTCCTAATATAAATTTGCCACTTGATGTTTTCTACTCACCTAAAGTTGAAAGTACATTTCTTAAGTGTTATACAGTAAAGAAATAGAAGCATGGTCTTATTTCCAACCAACACAGCTACAGTTGTCTCCATTTTGGGTACAAAATTGCATCATGGAAATTTTTGCCACATAAAAATTTGTAATCTTTCAATATTACATTTTTAAACTCATAGGACATGGTAATTCTAATTTTAGTATAGCTACAGTTTTAAGAAGGAAGATGTAAATCTAATATCACCGTGTTTCTGAGACAGTTGTGCACATTTTATTTTATATTTAATAATGTTATTAATAATAATGCAATAATATATCATGTTGTAATGGAATATAATATAAAAGCTGGACTTTCTTGCTTTTTTCTAAGCAAATTTATTGTTTAATAAGCAAACATTATTTACTGAAAATAATTTTCACTTAATATTCGAAGATCTTGCCTCAGAAGGGCATTGTTAAAATATATTCTAAAGTTTTGATAATTTGAATACTGACAACATAGTAACATCCTGAAAGGTTCCAAATGGCAGCAAGAAGAACCATCTTAGAGTGAAAATAAGTTGGAGTCTTTTGTAAATTCAGAACACGGAATGGTGTCTGTGACTTACCAGGTTTTCAGTAAGTGATTATTGATTGAATAGCACTTCTATTTTATCAAAACTAGGAAAATTATAGCAAAGAATAACTTTAATTATAGCATTTTCCATTTTGCCTTTCTGGTGTGCATAGTGGTGATGGCTAATAAAATTGAATCCCTTTTGATATGCTATTGGCTATAGGACAGGGGGAGGGAAAGGGAGAAATGACCTCACAGTGGGGATGGCCCCCTTGCAATCCCTTCTCCTCCATTCTCTTCCTTGGATCTTGGGCACACACGCACATGTGCCCAGCATGATTTTCAAACCACTGGGGCTGGGACTTGAACTGTGGCAGGCTATGTGGGGAGTCCAGCAATGTGACCACTATGCCATCTGCTGGCCCTTGCATATCCACTCTTTTGAAGTACCTTTTTCAAATTTTTAATTCATTTTTATAAGGTTTATTATTGATTTATGAATTATTCATATTGGGCCATCTGAAAAGTCAGGATGTGTTTTTCTATGATTTTCTATGCAAAAATGTACCATGAATTCCCAGCAACCCAATATACTCTGGATATTAATCGCTTAAATATATGTAATACAAATATCTTTTCCCACTCTGTAGTTTACTTTATGACTCTTTGAATGGCGTCATTTAGCAATCCAAATATCCATCCATACTAGAATGGTTAAATCAATTGTGATATATTTATACGGTTGAATATAGTATAGCAATGAGAAAAATAAACTATACCTGCATGAACAACATAAATGGATCACATAATGTCAAGTGAAAGAAGCTGGATACAGAATAGTACACATTATGAGTCTTTTTAGAGAATGTTTACAAATGGTAGAAAAGCAATCTATGGGAAGCTAGTAATGGCCAAGTTTTTGATCTGGGTGCTGTAAATGTAAATGTAGGTTATGGTGTTGTCCTCTCTAGTTATCTGTATATGTTTATGTTTTTCTATATGTTATGTTTCAATAAAAACTCTACATAAAAATGATGTAGACTAGCTGTCCTTAGAGGAGAATAATGTATTTAAAAACTGTAGTGGGCATGAATCTCTATTTAATCCTAAGAAGCTGAAGCAAATAGAACATAAATTCCTAGTACAAAGACTAGGAGAAAAAAAGGTTAAGACATCATCTTAAACATGCTGCAGATCTAGACAATTACTTGTTATACACTCATTTACTGATAATTATCAAACACAATGATCTAGATTTAAAATCTTATTAAGTAATGTCATATAAATAACTTGCAATAGGAAAATAGTTTAATTATGAGTTAGCCTTAAAATTCTTAAAAACCTCCATTATAGCTTGTCTGATCTCCCTTTATCTTAAAATAAAATGATAAGATATAAAAATCAATTTCTTTCAGATTTTTTTCTAGGTTCAGTTTAATTTGTAATATCATCCCCACCCCCTCACCACCCAGTATCAGAAATGAAAACCTGTGTGATTGGTGAAAGACTGTAGTCTTGTCAGGGAATATCTAAATGCAAGATTTGATTTTTTTTTTAACATGAGTGTTTTATTGCAGTATAACATATGTACAAAGATGTACACAAATGACATAAGTGTAGAAATAGACACAAAATAAACACAGCAGTGTAAATATAACTCCTATCAAGCAATTGACCATCACGAGCCAGTCAGAAATCCCCTCTAACTTCCTCCCACTCAACTTCCTGCTAAGACAAAGCTTTATCAGATTCTCTGTATTCTTGTTCCATTACTCAAAACTTTGAAGTTTTAGAAATATCTTCACTCAATGTATACGAAATGTCTGCACTCTGGCAGAAATGGAAAAATCTGAAGAACTAATAGAGGGGACAAGTGTAGATATCATAGACTACATTGATGGCAGATGGGAGGGGCACAGGGCAGAAATACCTAACAGACATAGAATGTAAAATCCTCTGTTGAAAATGTATCTGTTGGGACCAGCAGTTAGCGTAATGGCTATGTCACTGGACTCCCATGTAGTTGACCACAGTTCGCGTCCCGGACCCGGTGGCTTAAAACTCACACCGGGCGCATGTGCGTGAATGCCCAAGATCCTAAGAGGAGAATGGAGGAGAGGGGATTGCGTCGTGGCCATCCCCCCTAGGGGGTGATTTCTCGCTTTCTATCTCTCTGTCTCTTTCTGTCTGTCTGGCGAGTGCACATGCCCTATAGCAAAAAACCCTCTCCAAAAAAAAAAGAAAAGAAAATGATATATCTGTTAATCTCCCTGATTTGATTGTAATGTACAGCACGCATACTTTGAAAAAGCATTTTGTGTGGGGCCAGCAGGTGGTGTAGTGGTTACTGTGTTGGGCTCCTACATTGCAGTTTGAATTCTACAAACTGGCAGCTTGTTTTTCTCACTCTCTCTCTGTCTCTCTGGTGAGTGTATGTGCCCTGTAGCAAAATTTTTAAAAAATGATAAATCTTTTTAAAAAGAAAAACCATATCGTGTGCTACAGAGATATACAACAATTAAATGTGAATAAAAAATCATAAAATAAAAAAATGTTTCTATTTTACTTATATTTTCAAGTGTACTTGCCTAAATTTTTTATATTACCGTCTTAATATTTTTAAAACATATAGTGTATTTATTATCTCATTTTAAATAATTATTTTTAAAATTTTATTAATAATAATTCTTTAAAATTTGCTCTAGGGCACATGAACTCACCAGAAAGAGAAAGAGGGAGGGAGAGAGAGGCAAAGTGAGAAAGCAAGCCACCAGGTCTGGGACTTAAACAGTGGTGGGCCATGTGGGAGTCCAGCACCTTAAACACCATGCCATCTCCTGGCCCCAAGTAGTATTCTTTTTAAATTCCTAGTATTAGGAATAGGATTTCTGGTCTTACTTCCTTTGATCAATATTACTAGGAATTATTAATATGCATTAGTCCTTCTAGATAAGCACATTTTATTGCTATTTTTTCCCATTATGGGAGGGGTCTTTAAAAAGTTTATGGAAAATGGATATTATGAAAAAATTATGCATTGATTTGAAATTTTTTGCACCAGTATGAACTCATACTTTCATTTAACTATGGACATCTTGCAATCTTCTTGTATGTTTGTCTTCTATTTCATTCATCTCTGTTCTCTTTCATTATCTTTTTCTTACTACTTTTTTATGTTTAATTTACATATTTTTAAGTAAATTTTTAAGATGAGTAGATTATTGATTTTATTCTTTTATAATATATGTATTTAAGACTACCTTCCTCCTATGCATGGCATTTTTCTGCATCTTATGTATTTTGGAGTGTCTTATATTTATTATTCTAATTTCCATTGTGATTTCTTCTTTGGCTTATATGTTGTTTATCTTGGATATTTTGTACTTTTCATACATGTCATTTTTACGTAATATTTTTATTTGGTGTAATTGAATACATTCAACAGTCTTTATTACAAGTTGTCTTTTTTACTCATTACTATTAGTCTGATTTTTCCATTATGGAGCAAAAGATTTTGTTTTGTTATGGATCATAAAGATTTGCTTTCTTGCCTGAACCAAAGCAAAAACATCTTGTTTATTACCTAAGATTAGGTAAACATTTCAGATTAGTAAATTATTGAAACTATTACATGTAATAATGTTAAGGCTAGCGATACTGATATAACAAAAATGTTATAAAATACTGAATATTAAGCATTACCTTATTTTGATTTATTAAAAGTTTGAAAACTTAAAAACCCATCCTTATACAATACTAAAGGATCAAGTTCATTTTAGCTTGACATTGAAATTGGTATAAATTTGGAGCTCTAATTAGAGTGCTAATAAAATATAATTTATAAGAGATTAGAAAGATTTATTTTTAGTTCTTTGAGACTTCAAAAACTATTGATACAATTAATAGATATATTGTCTTAAAATTGCTATTTAAAATTGTCCAATTAAGTGAAATTTTTGGCCCAAAGATGGAATCGATGATTGTCGTAGTGAATACTCTACGAACAATAATGAACAGTAATTGGTGAGTTGGAATCCTGTGTGTGTGTGTGTGTGTGTGTGTGTGTGTATATATATATATACATATATATAAACTTTTTAAGAGGCAATGGAATTAATATACATTTTAGCATTTATAGAGAAAGAAAAATCTTTCTTATTGTAATTAAAGAAACCCCAAATTTTGACTCAAAATCTGGCATGTTGTTACATATTTTGACATAAAGCACACAGTGTCTATGGTGAAGATTAAATTCTTTATTAGGCAGAAAAATTATAGGATCCTTGCAACAGGGTAAAGTGCTAAGAATTTTAAAATATCAGGTTGTCAGGAAAGTCATGACGTGTTTTTTTTGCATCATGACTTTCCCAACCACTCAATAGATATATGGGTATTCACATAACTGTATGTAGGATATTTTATAATTTCCTAGAGGCATATGTGAGTGTTCTTAAAGCAATACTCTTATTTTTTTTTAAATGTGTTATTTATTTGGATGCTAATACAAAACTGAATCTGTCTTTAGAATTTCTGATAGTTATGTCATTTTTTCTCTTTCTTCAGCCTTAAAATATTAGTTCACATTTTTGATTGATTACTGAAGAGTTACTAACATGACTATGCAGGCTGAATAGTGGGCCCGAATTTTGGTCGTAAACTAGGAAGAGGGAAACATCTGAAATAAAGATTCCACTAAAAGAATAGAAAGCTTCAGTGAAGTAAAACAGTGTGGCCTAAACTTAGTATGTATCAAGTGGGAGTTGACTTGATGACTCTCAGACTGTGTCACCTTTTCCAAAGCACTTCCGAAGTGTGACTATCATTTGTGACTTCACTTTGTTGCGCTATGGTGGGTTGGTTTCCACATCATGAACCAGCTTCAGTTAGTGAACAACTGGGACATGTAATTTTAAAGCTCTTTTTACTTTTTTTTTTTTTTTTCTCATTTTAAGATCCTAGGAATTAAAGGGTCTAAAAGAATTCTGCCCTGACAACTTTTTTTCCTTTCTTAAAGGACTAGTTATTGGTGAACACTACCTAAATCTACAAATATGAAATTATTTATTTAAAAAAACTTTATTTAGGTTAGGATATGGCTATGAATATGGCTATATAGATTACCATTGTCTGATTCTACTAGATCAGATTAAGTGGCTACTATAGACATTATCTGGACAATTAACTAGCAAGCTAGCAAGTCAACCAGCAAACTTCACCACTAAACTAGTATTTTTTTTCATTTCAGAATTAAAAAGAAAGTGAAAGTGAAGCAAAAAAAAGAAAAGAAAAGGAGAAAGCGAGTCCACTGTAACTAGAATGTAGTTTTAGAGAGTACAAGTATCTGTTATTATTTTGTGGCATCTCTTAATGAGTATATGTGTGCTAAAATGCAGGTCCTGTCTGCTATATACAATAAATATATGACCCATTGTAGTAGGCTACAAACAGTACATGATCTGATGAGTGGTGCTAAGCTGTAAACTCCAGGATACACGCTACAAACAGTACATGATCTGATGAGTGGTGTTAAGCTGTAAACTCCAGAATAAATAGAGGAAATTATAGCATTTGAAAGTTGTAGGAAATTCTGTAATTCGTATATCTAAACCTTATTGGAATAAGTCATGGCATAAATGATGAGCATATTCACATATTATTTCTAAATTTTCCTGACTTCCCTTCCTTCCCACCCCCCGCCCCACCTCATACTCAACTGAGGAACTTTGAGGAGCTTTCCTTAGAATAGAGTCACTTTATTACAGGTCCATTGATTCATTCATTCCTTCAACATTTTTTCAGAGCACATCTGTATGTGCTAGCCTTTCTGTTCCCAGCTGAGCATAAGATTGACCAAGATAGACATGGCCCCTGCTCTTAGGAGATTTTACCCCTACCATTGGGTCACTGCTCTGTTTTCTTGATATGAAAAGAATCCATTGGTGGAAATACATTTTTCTTTAGGCCTTGGGATAAAAGTTGCTTTGCCATGAGTAGGATTCATATGGAAGTTTCGAATGTGAGTTTGGATAGCTGCCCTAGAATTTTCTAATCAGTTCATCAGTAGAAGATTCAGGACAGTTCAAGATCCCTTTAACTAATGGATACACTCTGCAGCTGTTAAGTAAGTAATCAGATGGTACAAATCAGCTTCTATAATTTTATTCATGATTGAAAGAAATAGTGCTTTCAAGGGTCTTTCTTATTCATATCTTACCAAACTGAGGGTTTATTTTAAGGTCACTGTGACATATCTAAAATTTTGGTCCTCTCTTCAAAGACTTAGGTATGAAACTGGTTATGATAGTCCTTCAGTGAAATACACATATGTGTTCACACACATGCACACACACACATTTAAACTTAGGAAGATACTACGATAGTAATTTGACAGACCAGCTATTTAAGACATTTGAAGTGCGGCCAGCAGGTGGTGTGGTGGCTAAGGCATTGGACTCCCACTTTCTCACTTTCCCTCCTCTCTTTCTCTGATCAAATTTAATAATAATACATTAAGAAATTAAATAATTCCTTAAAAGACATTTGAACCAAAAGAAAATATCTATTAGGAGAAGTAAAAAATATCTATTAGGAGGATGGAAAAAATCAACATCTAACTATCATAGCAGTAACTGAACCTTTGCCAGGGACCTATGAAGATATTAACTGAATATATTCCCCAGGAGGGGTGGAAACTTCCCCAAGGAAATTCTGCCAATAATGTAGCAACATGGGAAAATTGCTGATTCCCCATGTTTTGTTTACTTTACAGAGCACTTTTATCCTCATCCACTTTTTAAATTGTTTCCCCCGTTTTTTGGTGGGGGAGAGGATGAGCTTGGATCTGGGCTAGATCTTTGTGGATGGGAAACAGACTTGGAGAGAGGTTATGAACTGGTGAAACCATAACTAGCACTCAAGTGTCTTTTCTAAGTATTCTTTTATTTATTTTCATGCTATATAATCTTATTGCTAATTGAAAGAGAATTAAAAAGAAAAAGCATTGCACAAAATGTTATGTTTTCAGATTTGACTCTTACTGGTGAATTTCAACTTGGTAAGCATCAGCCTATCTCAGTTTCTCCATCTATAAAATGGAGATATAATATCTTTCTCATCAAGTTCTCCAAAGGATCAGTGGCCTCATCCCCAGTACCTGAGACAGAGGCACATACTTTGAGATGTTCAGCTGTTACTATGCAAGTTTTCCCTGAATCTTTTGCATGCATGTCTCTCAGTTATTTATATACACTCTTCTCAAAATGTGCACTTAGCCTGGGGTAAAGCATTGCTGTAACTTTACTTTTTCTCAAACTATTGTGTTTTTTTTCTCTCTTATTTTATGTCAAGTTCTTTTATACATTCAATCGCGTCATTTAGTTTGCAAAGTGAATAGTCCAACATTTTTGCATTTGTCCCCAGTCCAGTTGATAATACTATAAAGTCATCTTTAATAGATAGTACCCCATTTTTTGTCCCATTAATGCTTTGTCTCTCAATTTTTCTCCTTAATATTCTTCCTCAGACTGTATTCCTTCATCCCTTGCTCTTCCTGCACAATATCTGGTATTCACAACCATTTGCTGTGTTTCTATATCTTTTAGTCATTCAGTTTTAGTCATAGAATGCAGAAATTTGGTATATATTAAGAGGGGACATACAGTGTCTCTCCTTCATAGCCTGACTTGCTTTACTCAGCAGTAAATCTTCCATATTCATCCACTTCCTGTCAAAAGTCAGGGTCTTGTTTTTTATGGCTGAGTGGTATTCCATAGAGTTTATGTGCCACAGATTTGATTCTGAGGTTGCGTTGAGTGTTTCTTTCAGGGTTATTTTGTAAAGTGTTGAATCCCTTTTTTGGAAGAAACCAATCCTAAAAAAAAAGCAAACAATTCCTTATGAATTCTGTTTATCATTTACAAGTTAATATCTCTGCCTGCCTTATACTTTAAAACAGTTGATAAAATGGGCTCATTTGCGCTGTGAACATCTTCAATTTCTTACAGTTGGAAGGCTCTCATCTTAAGAAATGTATTAGAATTTGTAATGACCTTTAGAAAATTTTGAATTTGAGATTTAACACTGTCAAATTATTTCTGTTAAAAAGTAATCTGCATTTTTTTTTCTTTTTCTTTTTTTTTTTTTTTTTTTGGAGAGATTTTCACTATAGGGCGCGTGTGCTCGCCAGACAGACAGAGAGAGACATAGAGACAGAAAGCGAGAAATCACCCCCCCAGGGGGGATGGTCACGCCGCAATCCCTTCTCCTCCATTCTCCTCTCGGGATCTTGGGCACGCACGCACCCGCGCCCGACGTGAGTTTTAAGCCACCGGGTCCGGGACACGAACCGCGGTCGACTACGTGGGAGTCCAGCGACATAGCCATTACGCTAACTGTTGGTTCCCAAAGTAATCTGCATTTTGAAATTACTAAATTTTAGGTAGACCTCTCAATAAATTTTTAAAAATGTACTTTTTAAAGATCCAAACAGGAAGAGACTTCTTCCCATGACCTATTAAGTAAATTATTAGTAGGGAGATAATATTTTAAGATAATAACTGAACGTACATTTTGTTTGTTTGTTTTTAGAGATTTTTTTGCTATAAAGCATGTGTACTCAGTGGAAAGACAGAGAGGAAGTGAGAAATCACCCCCCTGGGGGGATAGCCATGCCACAATCCCTTCTCCTCCATTCTTCTGTCAGGATTTTGGACATGCATGCACACATGCCTGGTGTGAGTTTCAAGCCACCAGGTCTGGGAGTTGAGCAGCAGTCAGCCATGTAGGGGTCCATCACCTTAACTACTACATCATCTGCTGGCCTTTAAATGTGCATTCTTTTCTTTTTTGAAGAGGTTTTTGCTATAGGGCGCATGCACTCGCCAGACAGAGAGACAGAAAGCGAGAAATCACCCTCTCAGGGGATGGCCTCGCCACAATCTCTTCTCCTCCATTCTCCTCTTGAGATCTTGGGCATGCACGCACACATGCCTGGCGTGAGTTTAAGCCACCGACTTGAACCATGGTTGACTACGTGGGAGTCCAGTGACATAACCATTACACTAACTGCTGGTCCCTAAATGTGCATTCTTGATACAAGAGCAATGATAGTAGCTCTACAAGGTTAAGTCCTAAACAAACTGGTTATGCGGGTGGCTTTGGGGTGCAGACTCATTGTTCCCTCTCTTTTCCACACCACTTTGACCTCTCTTGACACTCTGCCATGGGACCCCAAGCTATGGGCAGGGCTGCTGAGGGCCTCCCTTCCTTGGCCAATGCATATCCCAAGCCCTTTGCACCTCTCTCCTCCACTACCTAGTCCCGTGACAAAGTATCATTCCTTAGGTAAGCTTCATTTCTCCCACATTCCAGGGCAACAGCAGTAGGATAAAACCATCCATGGTGAGATGTTTGAGGGCGCTTGTTTACAAGTGATAACACCTTTGTGTTTTGATTGGGCTTTCATGAAAAGACTTATTAGCTCAATTTTTTGTTTTGATACTTTTTGAGTGCTTCCTATGTGCTAAACATTTATTATTCTTTCTTTGTAAGTTTCCTATAATGACCAATCTTCAAAACCTTTATTATCAGGCTTCATCTTATTTCATTCCAATTTCAAGTGAAGTGTATCTGCAGGATGGCCTCTCTATCTAATGGATCACGCATCCTTTTCCTTTTTCATCCCTTTTTCTATTTTATTTGATTTTCTGTCACGTACTACTCTAGCATTGTATCAAATATTTTTGTGTAAATGTGTTTATGTTCTGTTACATAAACTGAAATAGTAGCCTCAGAAGAGTGTGAACTTCATTTTGTACACCACTGTAACCCATGGATTGAGAGCAGTAGGTGCTGTATACTTCTCAGTTAAATGAGGTGGGACTTTATCCTTATTCTATGGAAACTGGGCTCAGAAGTTAAGTGATGAGCTGAAATCCACATTGTAGTGGAAGTGGACCCCAATCCCGGCTTGTTTGGCTCCAAATCCTCCCCTTCCTCACTATACTGCAACTCTTCCTGCCCACCCCAACCCCAGCCTCCAATACAAGAAGAATTCTGATCATGTAAGTGGAAGATGATACTATAGCCCTTTAAGGACAATTTTTCTTTTCTGTCACACTCTTGAGAACCCTGAAATCATAACCCAGAAGATGCCATCAATTTTACCTGTACAATTATCTGAGTGATGTGGCTCTATTTTGGGGGACTTTTCAGAACGTGAGATGAACTGATGTCTTGAATGAAATCAAGCTAAAGGGGACATTATTAGAAGATGAGGGAAATATGAATATCTCACAGAGATGTTGAAAAATAGTACAAATATGGAGAAATAACTCTTCAGTATAATCTTTATATGGGGCCTGGGGTGGGGGGGAGTTCTTAGTAGGAAGACAAGACTTAACCAAAGTGTGCTATTCTGGGATTTAATACCAAAAAAACCAATTCATTACGAAGCAGTGGGATCTTTGTAGGTTGATTTCATTTGCTCATTTATTATAGGGACCCAGGGTCACAAGATGGTAGAGGAAGTGGGGTCCTTACAGTTGTCTCTGTCCAGCTGAAGGAGAAATGAGCTCTACTGCTCTCGAGCCCCTTGTACTTAGCTTCCTTTCTTCTGTGCCTTCTCTCTTTCTTCCTCCCCCTCCTGACCTGGTGTCATGAACCTCAGGTCTCTCTCTCCGTTTGTAGGTCTATATTGTTAAAATGGTCAGATTCTTAGTGAGTAACAAGATTGTATCTTACTGTTTTATTTCCTTTCAGAATAAGAATAGATTCTTTCCCCCCAAGCAAATGCTCCTGAACATTTGTGTGATTATTCAATTAAAAAGAAAAAGGATGTATTACTGTGTCTGAGTAAATCTTTAGTAATTCACAGTTCCTGGTTTGCTTAATTGTGGACTTCTCTGTCATCACTTTCAGCGCCCTGGGTCAGTATCTTCCCAGGATGATAAAAGACATTTTATTTAATGAGACATACTACCTCTAAGCGGTGGGTATAAATATTCTCATATTGTCTTGTCCATGGGATCCTTACCACCTCCTGCCTCCTGGAGTAAGCAAAGGTTCTAAAATCACTTCCTTGTCCCAGTTTAACTCTGAATCTCACATTAAAACTCTAAGAGGATTTATAAGCCTTTATAGTCATTTGGAATAACCAGTTGGGTTTTGTGATAAGCAAACAAATTAGCCAACCTCCTCTAATGACTCTGCCTTTCTTCCTGACACTGCTGAAAGCAGATGTGTTAAGGTAATCTGCCCACCACGCTCATATTTTACCCTGGCTAATTAGTGGTTGAAAATATCCAGGAGAATATCCTATTTGATTAGGCGTACATGAACGATGGCGTGTGTCTCATATTATCTTTGAATGTCCAAGTATCATTGTCTCTTTGAAGTGGCTCAGGAGTTAGTTTTCAATAGTGTTTTGGTATTGAGGCATCCTAATTAGGAGTTAGAAGTCTGAATGTTACAGGAATGACATACTGTTTTTGTAAGTGGGAAATGGCTTTTTGTTGTTGTTGTTGTTGTTGTATTCCATATACTCTGCTTACTGTTTGCTTTCCTCTTTCCTTCTTTGCATGTAGATATCTCATTATTTTGTGAGATAGCTTCAAACATTTTTTCCTGTCCCATTATTTTTACTGGTTGGCACTAATAAGTAGATTTCAAAAGCCACACGAACTTAAAGACTGCATATTTAGCATATATCATTTTGTTCACTTATTATACAAATACTTTTGTACATTTATTATGTCCCGGGTGTGAGGACATAGTGGGGGTCTAAGCCAGGCTCAGGGTCTGCCCTTGCAGAACTTATAGACCAGTGGGGTGATAGCTCAGCAAACACGCCAGCTTTGTCAGTATATTATGGTAGTGCCCATGATCTAAGGTAACGTTCTCGGGGCCTCCTGGCCCAGGAGCAAGAATTCCTAGAGAAAGGATGAAGTAAGCTGAGACTTGATAGATGAGAATGTGTTTGTTTAAAAGGAGATTTTAGGGGACCCCAGATGGAATAGTGGTTACTTCGCTGGACTTGCACATGGCGACTGTGTTTGGAATCCTGGACCCAGTGACTTGAAAATCACGCCAGGCATGTGTGTGTGTGCAGGCCCAAGATCCGGGGAGAGGAATGGATGAGAAGGGATTACAGCATGCCCATCCAGCCTGGGGAGTGATGTCTAACTTTCCCTCTCACTATCTCTATACCCTAAGGCAAAATCTGTAAAGAGAGAGAGAGAGTGATTGAGATTTTAGAAAGCCCATTTTTACTCCTTATATGCTTATATTTGTTTGCAAATGACTAGTGCCAGAAGAGTCATTCCAAATGTGAAAGAATTCATAAAGTTGAAAATAAAATAAAATGCATAATTCAAGCCATATACAGCAGCATAGCGGCAAGTAAATGGAATGACAAGGGATGACAGTCAGTTGGATTCAAAGTTCACCCCTTGCTGTTGATTCATTGTATACCTTTGGTTGCATTATTTTATCTATCAGTATTTTATTTTCTCTACTAAGGTTTTGTTTTGATTAAATTATGTGCAAATTATTTGTACATAATAGCTCCTGAATAATAGTATCATTTGGTTATTGATTAAGGACTCTAGGGCAGGATCTGAAGAGCCGTCTGTCACACTGCACATGTGCAACCTGGGGAGCGCATTAGCCTACTGGAAGGCATTTGAACTGAGAGACAACTTTTGCTCCCTTGTTCATGACAAGACATGGGAACCTTTTTCGGGATCAATTACCCCATGACAGCAAAGATTTTGGTGATCATCACAATTTTCTTTTACTTAGTAATGAATTCTAATGGTGCTAATTTCAGAAACAATGTGGATTATGTTTTTTTTTTTTTTTTTTTTTTTTTTTTTTGGATTTGAGAATCTATGCCAACTTTTTCGGAGTGTTCCTCCATTATGATGTGGTATTCTGGAGTTCACTTTGAACTTTATTTCTATAATTAAAAAAAAAAAGATGAATTTACTGGAACTAAAACTCCATACAGATACTAAGGGAAGTGGTTTCACGGTAAGCTATGTGTAAGCAGCATGTGGATGGGAAGCAGACTCTGCAGAAGATGGGAATTTAGATCTTGATCTTACCGTGACTGTATTCTAGTCATGGCTCTGGTACATACTAGCTTTGCCACGTTGTTGGCAGAGCCTCTATTGCCATCTCAACAATGGGGATAATACCAGCCATCTGACTGATTTCACAGTTAGTAAAGATAATGACTATAGAGTACATACTATTGTACTTTACTGACACTAGAGCAACAGCTCCGTTAATGGTAATGAAAGTCCCTTAGTTCAGCTTGGGGGTGGGTGAGCACAATTCCAGGCCAGTTGGAGGGTGGGCTACTTATCCAACAAGGCTAGGCAGGATGAGACAACTAACAATTCTACGATTGCTCCAGGAAATGATGGCAGACTGGTGTTACTAACCAGGAAGTAATCTCTGATGTTATTAACCTGGAAGTCATAAGTATTTCTTCTTTTGCTGGACATTTCTCTTAATATACTTTTATCTCTTCAATAGTAATTTGTTGGGATCCAGCAGAGCCCGCATGCAGAAATTTTGCCATATAAACACTGTTTCAGAATGGTCCTTTAGGAGTAGTACAGGTAATAAAATGAATGCAATTAGTTTTTCTGGTTTCTCAACCTTAGCATTAGCAAGGCTTCCTGTTTTCAAAGTATTGCTCCAAAGATAATTTTGCTTTTTTGTTTGCTTGTTTTAAATGAGTCACTCTTAGGACATTCCAGTGCAATGTGACCAGGCTTTCCCAAACTCATGCCTACTAAGCTTAATTCCTAAGATGGTTATTATTTTTTATCTTCATAAGTTCCAAGCTAATAATTACATGCCATCAATAGCTACAGTCACAATCTGTGTTCCCAAGTTTCCCAGCTTTCATAGCTACAGTTTAATTTAAAACTTTAGATTTAATTCATTATGTTAGAAGAAAATGTATTTAATTATGAGTTACAGGAGTTGTTATCTATTACATTTAGAAGTTTTACCTGTTGTCATAGAGACAAGCAATAATATTAAATAGAAAAGATTATTTTGATGGTTGGTAGTTTAAAACTCTAATTTCAAGAAATACTGGGTTTGGGGGAATATTATGACCCATTTTTACATACAAAAATATGTCATGCCTTTCCCAATGACCTAAAAACTAAAAATACACACACATATATGTATACACACATATACATGTACATACATTCATGTGTGTGTGTGTGTGTGTGTATAGTCACCGTTTTTTCTTTCATGAGTAAGAAAGAGAAAGAAAAAGAGAAACAGAGATGGACAGTACCCCCAGTGGGGCCTCGACACTGTGATCTGCCCCCTAGCTTCAGCAAGCTTTGGAATATGGGTATGTATATTCCTGGTGTGTTCATGGGGTATTTCTGGATGTAAACCCAGGACTGTCCCAAGTGGGTCAGCCTTGCAGAAGATCATGCCAGCACTGCACCACCATCCAGCATAATCGACTCTGGTCTTTTTGTGTACGTACGTACTCTGGCTCTCTTGCCAGGCTTTGCTTTAACCAGATAGTCGTATCTATCAGTGCACTGTCCTTTTTGGCCAGCCACGTGGGACATAGCTAAGAAGGCAGAATTCTTTTTTTTTTTTTTTTTGAGAGAGAGAGAGAGAGACTTTTGCTGTAGGGCTCACTGGAGAGACAGACACAGAGAGACAGAAAGTGACAAATCATTCCCCGGGGGGGGGGTGGCCATGCCACCATCCCCTCTTCTCTATTCTTCTCTTGAGCTTTTAGGCACACACACACACACACACACACACACACACACAGTATGAGTTTCAAGCCACCGGTCCGGGACTAGAACTACAATCGGCCATGTTGAGAGTCCAGTGACATAAACGATACCACCTGCTAGTCCCAGGCAGAATTCTTTGATTTGGTCACAGCTTTCATTACCACAGTCCTCCTTGCTGCTCTGAATAATCCTGATTTGAGCATCTTTGACTATTCAGGGGATTGCATCTCTCCTGGTCAATCTCTTTTGGTCTGGGCTGGTGGTTAAGGTTAATAACTACAGGTACATCTTCTGCTAAGGGATTTAATTTTGCAACGAATCATTCCTGAATAAAGAAACTTTTAGAAACCTCAACAGTGAGAGATATTTAGGTCATGTGAACAGATGTAAAAGGGAGAGACAGGAATCCTGCCAGAAGACCCCTCCAATCACCCAGGTTTCTGTGAGGCGTGGCCTTCAGGGGCTTCCTCTGTGACCTGATTACTGTGACAGGGAGAGCACTAGCCGGGAATGAGCAGCCAGAGGCTCCATCCCTGTGGGGCATTAGGTGGTGTGTGACTTAAATCCCCATCTCCTGACTGAGCCATGGTTCTCTTTCCTGCAGAATGAAGGGGCTTCAGCTTGTTCTTCTGGGAAACATTTTGTGTTCTACCATCCCTTTCTACTTCTTTTCCCACACTAGCTTCCATTGCATTACTGGTTTAAAAAATGGGCAAGATTTTATTTTCCAAATATGTTTGGAACTGACCAGGGAGAAAAGATTAGTCCTCCAACTTGTAATAAATTCAGCTTAGTGTCAGCAGTTTGGTGGAAGGTGTGGTGTAGCACAGGTTGAAAAGTCTAGACAGAGGCAGCCTTACAGCCTAGCCATTAAGGGAGCTGGATTCCACATGTCTGACCATGGTTTGAATCATGGCTCAAGTGGCTTGAAAAACATTCCAGGTGTGCGTGTGTGTGTTTCCAAAACCCCAAAAGAATGGAGACATGAAGGAGAAGGGACTGTGGTGTGATTGTGTCCCATTGAAGCGTGCTTTCTCCTCTCTCTCTCTCCCTTTCTCTCTGGAGAGTGCCCACTAGAGCAAGTTCATATGGGATAATTCATAGGCACTAGAAACAAGGAAAGCTGTGCTTGTGTGCCTGAAGTTTGCCTGGTGCCGTGATAGTGCTAGGAGGACACCATGCACAAGTAGGTTGTGGTGGGAACAAGGAACTTGGATGTGAATAGATGCTAGAGAACCAACCTCTCTCCCACCAAGCCAGCATGCTGTGCCTAAGAAACTCATCTGTGGAACTCCTAGAGCTGCTGAGGTGTGGCCTGTTTTGGGATCAGCTATGAGGACAAATCATAAAACTATCCTTGCCTTCAGGCCTCGCTGCAGTGATGCAGATGGTAGAGTACCATTGAGCAGCACTGCTACCACATGGGAGGCCTAGGTTCAGATCCTGGGTTTGCCTGAAACTACTTGACACACCCCTGCACACCTGTGATCCTGGGTGGCTGGAAGACTACTGGGAAGATCTCTGTGTGGCAGGATCCTTTCAGAGTACATTCATTCTCTCTCTCTCTCTCTTTCTTTCTCTCTCTCTCTCTCTGTGTGTGTGTATATAGTGTATAGATAAATAAAGTTAAAAAATAATTTTTAAAAATTTATTTAATTTTATATATTAATTCATTTATCATTTATTTTAATTTGACTGGGGAGGGAGTGAGAAAGCAAGCTGCCAGGTCTGGGACTCAAACCGTGGTCAGCCATGTGGGAGTGTCTAGCACCTTAACCACCATACCACCTGCCAGTCACAAAATAATTCTTAAAAAACATTACTTTTAACAATAAAAGTATTCTCTTAAAGTGTCCTATTGAATATAGGCCAGTTGATCATATATTTTTATCCAAAAGGTAAACTAAAGACATACAGATTGTAAAGCAGCTTACTTTTTCTTTAAAAAATTTCATACAATGCAGGCATAGTTCCCCTCCTTAATGTGTGTTATTAAATTTAAGTGCTAAGTATATTATACAGTTGGTCTCAAAGGTCATAAATTTCAAAGGCTTCTATGGAGGAATTAGCTGTGGAATCAGCCTCAAGGAGATCTGAAGTGGATTGAAACCAATAAGACATTGTAGGCATTCGTGTGAAGTCTGAACTCAAGGGTGATGATTCATGAAATGTCTTAGCCTCATTCATGAGCCCTTTTGACACTCTTGCTTGAGAATCAAGAAATATTACCTGTTTGTCCTCCTCTTAGTTTGAAGTTTATTTATTTATTTTGAATGGGAAGCTCTAGGAACATCTTGAGATCCTGATGGAAACATTTACCCAAAGAAGGAAGTTACTAAGGAAAGATAGGGAGAACATTTAAAATATGGTCAATAAGAACTATGGCTGGGGCCAGCTTTGTGAGGCAGTGATAAAGTGCTGCTCAAGGGAAGCCAGAACCCACAGGGTGCCCATGGTTCAAATACCTATACCAATTGGCTTGAAATATGCCAGCCACATGTGTGAGTGTTCAAGATAAGGTGGTTTGAGGGCTAGAGAAGGAGGGTCATAGCATGACCATAACTTCTTCCTCCTCCCTCCTCTTTCTTACCTTCCTTCCTCCCTCTCTCTCTCCTTTCTCTCATGCACATGCACATACTGTCATGAATAAAGAAAGAAGAAATGAAAAGAATGATGGGCAGTTAACTATAATATTTGTCACTAGCAATTAAAGATAAAAATCTAAGCAGTGGGTTTAAAACTGTTTCAGAATAATAAATGCAGTGACTTAATAACATGGGTCTTAAGTAAGAGGTGGGATAACACCGTTTAAATTAAGGTAATACAGACAACTTGAGGCCTGCACTTGGGTAAAGGCAGCTACTTTTAAGTTTTTCTTCTAGATTTTAGTAACTTCCATTCAAAACTTTTTTTTCCTCATGGATGCAGACATATTTGATTATTACAGATAGAGCACAAGAAGATATTTCCCCTTTTACCTTACTAACCGCTACTTGACTCTTCACCAGACAGATATGCAAATTCTAATAGATTCATCACCTGACGTTCAAAGCCCTAAGCCTCTTCTCTTTTTACATATTCATTCCTGTCTCTTAATTTTTATTTGTTGGGTAGAGTAGGACAATTCTTGTAATTAATCCTCCTCTATCTCAAGGTCTGAAGGCGTAGCTAAATGCCACCTAGTCTTGGGTTTCCAGAAACTCAATAAGTCACCATATCATCAACAGAAGTATGTCTGTGTGCTTACGCAAATGGTCAATTCATTCAAATTCGAACCTACGATGAGTAAAAGTCAAATATACTATTTATAGAAAAACTTAAATGTCCATGAGGTGTGTGGGAATCACGGGCTGCATTTGTTCAGTTCTTTGGCAGTAACATCTCTGCATTGCAGGTCCTGACGACCAGTTGGATAAAACCATTTTTCTGGGGCTCTGTTTTATCTGCGTCCCTGCAAGCAGATACTTGGGTAGAAGAGAGATGTCATAGCCCACCTTTGAAAATTCTGCTGATGACTCCTGTTGTCTCACTTTGTTTTCTGGCTACACCCTATTTTCCATCCTTTCTTTTATTTCCAGCACCTTTGTATTTTCAGTTCAGAATTTGAAACATCTCATTTTTAGAATGTCTGTCAGTAGATTACGAAGCATGCAGGCTCATGGCCTGTTACTCTGACGAAGCACACAGGTCAAGCAGATGGACATGCTTGCGGCTCTTGATTTTGGAGAGTATATCCTCACCACACAGTAGTCTAGACTCCTTTAGTTGTTAGTAGCTGTCCCAGTATTAGCAATTGTGTTCACCCACTTGTATATTTAACTTGACCCTGCCTAACAAATAACACACATTATTAAAATGCTTGTCTAAAGTTTGTTTATAATTTCAAAATTGATGTAGAGTTAGCAAATTAGTGTGTAGACTGAGCCTGTAACTTTGACCTCATGAAACCCTATCAATGAGAACATTTATGGATAAAACAAATAAAAACAAAAACCAACAAACAAAAATTAAAAAAAGAGAAAATAACAAAACACTCTTGAGAGTGACAATGGTTGATAACAAAGTACGTTGATATTTTGGTAATCGTTGATTATTTTTTTTTTCTTGAGAGGTTTTCGCTATAGGGCATGTGCACTCGCCAGACAGACAGACAGAGACAGAGACAGAAAGCGAGAAATCACCCCCCAGGGGGGATGATCACACCGCAATCCCTTCTCCTCCATTCTCCTCTCCAATCCCTTCTCCTCCATTCTTCTCTTGCGATCTTGGACACGCACGCACATGCGCCCGGCGTGAGGTTTAAGCCACCGGGTCCAGGACGCGAACCGCGGTCGACTACGTGGGAGTCCAGTGACATGGCCATTACACTAACTGCTGGTTCCCAGTAATTGTTGAATTTTGAGACTATTTTACCAGGGAGTTTTGAACCTGAGCTTATTAAATTTATTGAAGATGAAATGACTACTATCTTGGAGTCAGTAAGTAGGTTCTATTTAGAAATTACTATGTTCTTCTGTAGCACAGTAAATATTTTCCTTCCACTACATTGTTCATTAATTTCTGCACTTTTTTCCTGCTTCCTGAAACCTTTGTTGTATTAATATCTGAGAAAGAACTGTAGAGTTAGTAATTTAGCCCATTGTGACAAACAAATTTGTTGGCAACATAGGATATTATCTTTCCAAATGTATTGTAGGTGTTTTTGGAATCAATTTTCTTCATAACAGATTTGTGGGAATAAGCTTTAGAACTATATGGTTAACTCTGGGTTCATCTCTGTATAATGATTAAGAAAAGAAATGAAAAAGCTGCTTTTCTTCTGTAGATAGCATACCGGTATGAAGTCGTCAGTTTTGCTTGGAGTATAGTCCTAGTGTTTTGGAGGCAGGGTTTGTATTTCAGAGAAGGCCAGTTATTATAATTTTGGTGTGTGACAGGACCACTAACCAGTATTCTCTTTTCTGCAAAACATCTGGCATATGCATACTGCCATTGATTGGGGACCGGACCAGAAAATGTTGATGGATGCAAATTTGTGTCAATACGAATGGACAGCGATGCAATCTTTTCTCTTTCTTTCCTTCTTTTTTTTTTTTAAGAGAAATGTTTTCCTCTAGGGAGAGTGTGCTTGCTGGAGAGACAGAGAGAGAGAGAGAGTCAGAGAGTGAGAAATCACCCTCCCAAGGGGGATGGCCACACTACAATCCCTTTTCCTCCTTTCTACTACTTTTTTAGGATTTGGGGCATGCACGCACATGCACTCGGTGTGAATTCTAAGCCAAAACCGAGGTCAACTACATGGGAGCCCAGTGACATAACCATTATGTCATCTGCTGGTGCCAAGTGACACTATCTTTGAAAGTGATAAAATCACCGTGCATTTCAATACAGAAGACTATGCCAACTTATTTTTATAGTTGGCATGCCTGAGCTTTGGTTCACCCTCAGGTTATACATCTTTCATTATGGAATAATGGCACTCAAAGAATGTGAATATGCTTTTTAGGAAATGTTGCTACTTTGGTTTGATGACACATGACACGAGATTGTATCTTTATAAAAAGTACCTTTTGCTTCTTTAGAAATAACAGACTGTGCAGGAAATATTGGTACTAGAGTAAGATGTAAGCTTGAAGAGTTGGAAAATGAGTCAAAGATGTGCATTCTAACTGAGGAGTATTTAAAGAAGAATTACTTTCCTCCATGATACATATAGCACGGGGGGCTGAGCCTGAGTGGTGCAGTTTGGTGGAGGGTGGACTTTCTGTTCATATGCACCCTTCTGTCTTTTTTTAAAATTATTTTCTCATGGGGCATCAACCTTGTGGCTTGCCAAGAACTTCTTTGGGAGAGTTAGTCAGTTTGTCTGTCCATCCGTCTGTCCGTCCTTCCTTCTTTCTTTCCTTCTTTCCTTCCTTCCTTCCTCTCTCTCTCCCCCTCAGTCTTGTCTTTCCTTTCCTTTCCTTTCCTTCCCTTTCCTTTCCTTTCCTTCCCTTTCCTTTCCTTTCCTTCCCTTTCCTTTCCTTTCCTTCCCTTTCCTTTCCTTTCCGTGTCTGTGAAAGAGTGAGAGAGATCGAGATCGAGATAGAGAGAGATGTGAAGGAGAGAGAAAAAGGGAGAGAGATGTAGTACTTTTGGCAGGATCTCATGGTTTTGGGATCTCTCCACCCAAGCCTCTCAGCAGCTGGGTCACAGACATACCAACAGTGCCTGCTATGCTGAAGTTGGCCCAGGAACCAAATCTGGGTCTTCTATGTGGCCTCCACCCTCACAAGTGATGGAATTATCTGTGTGTCACAGTATCTGGGCCTGGGAGTATTATTTGTTCCCATTTAGTCTAATCATGTTGTGGGCCTGGTTTTCTCAGGGATCTCTCTGGGGCTGGGATACAGAGGGAGTAAGAAAGATAAAGAACCAAATAATTTATAATAAACAGAAAAGGGCAGAAGGTTCCAAGTTTTATGTTACCATACACAGAGATTGAATGTTAAAAAAAGATCAATAAAAGTAAATTAATTTCTAAAAAGCTATACTGTTCTTAATAACAATGACTAGCTTTGAATGAGAATTTACCGTGTGTCCTTCAGTGTCCCAAATGGTTCCTAATTATCTCCTTTTATGTACACAGCAACCAAATGATGATTATTCCTATTTCCAATTGTGAAAACTGAGGCTTATCCAAGTGAAGCAGTGTGCCCACAAGGGTGGGAAGAAGCTGAGATTTGAATTCAAGCCTATCCTCCTAATTATTCCTTTTTTTAAATCATACTATAATATATAGACACTAACTTCTTTGTTTTGTGGATCACAGACCTCACATAAAAATGGTCCAGTAAAACCATGTGATTTCAGGACCAGCAGATGGCATAATGGTTACATCATTGGACTTCCATGTAGTCAGCTGTGGTTCAAGTCCTGGACCTGGCAGCTTAAAAGTCATGCCAGCTGTGTGTGTGTGCATGTGTGCCCAAAATCCTGAGAGGAGAATGGAGGAGAAGGGATAACAGTATGATCATCCCCCCCCCCCCCCCCGACCCCTCAATTTCTTGCCTTCTGTCCCTGTTTCTTTGGTGAGCACATGTGCCCTATAGCAAGAAAAAAAAAAAGCCCTTAAAAAAAGTGATTTCCGGGACCAATAGTTAGTGTAATGGCTATGTCGCTGGACTCCCATGTAGCTGACTGCGGTTCGTGTCCTGGACCCGGTGGCTTAAACTCACGCCAGGCGCGTGTGCATGTGTGTCCAAGATCCCGAGAGGAGAATGGAGGAGAAGGGATTGCGGCATGGCTATACCCCCTGGGGGGTGATTTCTTGCTTTCTTTCTCTCTGTCTCTGTCTGTCTGGTGAATGCACGTGCCCTATAGCAAAAACCTCTCAAAAAAAAGGAAAAAAAAGTGATTTCCAGGACTGCAATCCTTGTAACCCTTTCCATTGGTTGAGTGGAGTCTCTTGTGAGGCTTGATTTCAGAGTGGCAGAGAGACCCACCTGCTGGCTAGTGCCTGAAATTTCATGATCAGGGATTCCCTTTAGGGATAAGAACACATTGAAGCCTAATCAGCCACATTGGAAAGCAGATGGTTTTTTCTGAAGTGTGCTTTTTCTAAGTGCAATGGTTTAGATAATTTGGACTTTGATATAAATTTTAGTCTATTAAAATTTTTAAATTTTCTCTGCATATTTTGTCATTTTTTTAAAGGAACATAATAATTACAATACCAAGGTGGAGGAGGGACCATAATAGTCTGCTTTTTTTTTTTTGCAGTAAAAACATCTAAGTATCTGTGGTTTATAATAACAGAAGCTTAGTTCCAGCTGTGTGTCAATGCACATTGCAGGTTATTAGACACTCAAGCCAGAGGGTGAGAGATTCTGGAGGATCTACCATTGGAAATTAATTCCTTTTCCCTTCAAGTAATATGAGTACTTCCCCTTATTCCTTATTGGAGAGAAATACTCAACATATCCCCAAATGGCCACAATAGGATTCTATCAATTTTCTAGAACCACATTCTGTGGCTTAAAATAGCAGGAATTGATTATTTCATATATCTGGCCCACAAGTCTGAAATTCAGATGTTGGTTTGATTGATTCCTTGTGGAATTCTGAGTGAAAATTTATCTCATGTCCCTCTCTTAGCTTCTGGTGGTTGCTGCCAATCCATGGTATTTCTTGGCTTGTAGTCACATCACTCTTGTCCCTGCTTCTGTCTTCATATGACATTAAGCCCTGTGTAGTTCTAAGCTCAGATTTCCCTCTTCTACAGAAACTAGCATTGGATCAGTGCCCTATCTGAATCCTCATTTTAATTTTATTATGTCCTCAAAGACTTTTTTCCAAATAAGGTCACATTCATAGGTAACAGCATTTAGGATTAGGACATATCTTTTTGGGTTATATAATTCAACCTATAATAGGGATCATGAAGTATAATTGATCCATGAATTTGGAAGGAAAGGGACATAAAAACACATAGCAAAGGGCCCTGATATTGTCACATCTATATTAAACATGAAACTGAGACATTTATTTTCAGGAGTTGCTAGGAGTTTTAGAAAATTAATCCACTCAAAAAACTATGATAGTTTTGATTATTGTTGTAAATCAAATAGCCTGACCTGCTAAGAATGTTTGAGTAACAGAGAGAGATACTGTTTGGGAAAAGAGTCACAAGAGTGTTCATGGTCTCTGTGAATTGAGACCTCTCCTGATCTCTGCCGTCTCATAGAAGGAAGTGAAATAGGATTTTTGTGGGAATGGAGGCAGAACTACTAGCTGAGCCCTTTAATCTAACTGAGGTATTGTGTAGAGAACATGAGTGTCCTGTTGGATGTAATTGTAAGAGAAGATAACTTAGAAATAAGAAGGAAAAGACATGTTGGTGCCAGGTCTATCTCATATTGAGGGTATGCTGCAAGAAATATCATTTAGTCCCGAACAGTGATTTTGTGTCCAATGATGGTGAAAAAATGAGAATTCATTGACAAGCTGTATCTTTGGCCAATTATTATCTTTTGAAATAAAATATCTTCAGAATAAAATAGCTTTCTCTTTAAAAATTCTATTCTTTAAGGCTAAATTATGTTTGGGTAAATAAATTATGGGAAAATGCATGGTTATAACGGCTCTGGGATTAAGAAGCAGCTCCCAGCATAATCTTGTTTCAAGTATCTACAGTATGGTTTGGGCCATGAATCTATTGTAAAGAATGGTTCTCCCCCCGACCCCCAAATTTTTTCAAAGCTTCTTCACCTATTTCTGTAGAGAGAGGGATAGACAGAGGAGAGACTGACAGGCTCCCTTTACAGGGTCTTCATGTTGTGACCACTTCTAGTCTCAGACAGTTCAGATCATGGACACATGTGCCTCATATGCTCAAGATCCTAGTGCCTGTGTACTTGTTGGAGAGAGACAGAGAGACCGAGAGGGGAAGTGAGGAATCACCCCCGAGAGGGGATGGCCACACCGTAATCCCTTCTCCTCCATTTTCTTCTTGGGATTTTGGGCACATATATACACCTCACGTGATTTTCAAGCCACCAGGTCCAGGACTCAAACCATGGTTGACCATGTGGGAGTCCAGTGCCTCAACCACCAAGCCACCTGCTGGCCTCACATCACTCATTTGCTTTAAACTCAAACCAGGTATTTCCTGAGCTCTTTTGTAGTTGCAAGCTACTGTGATGAACAGCATTTGCAAGTTTCTGTTCATAATAGATATGACTGATGACTCCTGGAGAATAGGCAGTCCTCAACATTAGGAAAGACTATGTTATAAATTGGCCAAAAGTTTATAAAGGAAGGATATCTTAGGACTGGGGTCAGAACTGGGTACAGGGAACCATAATATTGATGATAATATAATGTTTAATATAATACTAAATGCTTGTTCCTATTGGAAGAACTTGTTCTAAATGTTCTAAATGGAGCAGCAGAGGTTGAAGTTACTTGCTTGAGGCAACGCAGCAGGTGGTGAGGTGGCCTGATTGCTGAGCCTTTGCTCTTAACCTGGCATCATCGTGCTTGTCACAGATAAACACACAGCCATTGGGTGGAAAGGAAAGGCCAGGGCACAGCTATTACATCCGGCCTTTCTTTAAATTCAGGCATTCATTATTTTATTCAGCAGTTATTACTAGGTCCCTTCTAAATGCCATTTACTGTTATCGAGACTAAGGAAATAATTATGATTACAGACCCAATTCCTGCTTTCATAGTGTTTTCAGTGTTGAAGACAGAGTTCTATGACACAACCCGGTGTGAGAAATGCTGACATAGGCCAGGGAGGGCAGGGAGTGTGTGTGTTTGGGGGACGGGAAGAGTGTGGCAAGGAAGGGCATTCTAGAAGAAGTAACATTTAATGGGACCAGCAGATAGCGTAATGATTATGTTGCTGTACTCCCACATAGTCGACCACAGTTTGAGTCCTGGTCCTGGCAGTTTAAAACTCAGGCACATGTGCGTGTGTGCGCTTGCCCGAGATCCTGAGAGGAAAATGGAGAAGAAGGGACTGCGGCATGGCCCATCTTCCCTGGAGGGTGATTTCTTGCTTTCTGTCTCTGTCTCTCCTGAGAGTGCATGCACCCTGTAGCAAAAAATCCATTGTGAAAAAAAAATGAGAGATAATATGTAAGCTTTAACTTGAAGGATGAGTATGATATGAAAGGAGTGGGTGAAGAAAGATGGGGGTTTCTAGCAGAGAGAACAAGCACTAAAAATCTGGAGCCAGCTGTTAAACTGTGGCCGGGTACCAGCTAGTTACTTAAGCATCACTTGAGATTCTGATTTGGGAGGTGTGGGATGAGGCCTGTGTATTCACATTATGTTCAAAGTGGTGTGGATGCCAGGCTGCTTTGTGAATCATGAACTTAGACTGGTTTGACTCAAGAAGAACTGCGTGGGGGCAGGTGGTCCAGAGGACCCCCATCTAGACATTCTGAATCATTGTGGAAGGGGGCAGAAAAATAATCTAGTTAAAAATAAAAGATTAAAACCTCCAAGATGGCCAGCAAATGCCCTAATGGTTATATTGCTGGACTCCCACATAGTTGACTGTGGTTCGAGTCCTAGACCCGGAGACTTAAAACACTCTGGACACATGTACATTCATGCTCAAATCCCAAGAGGAGAATGGAGGAGAAGGGATTGTGGCATGGTCATCCCCACTAGGGGGCTATTTCTTGCTTTTTGTCTCTCTGTTTCTCTCTCTGTCCCTCTGGTGAGCACACATGCCCTATAACAAAAATCTCCCCTACAAAAAATAAATTAAAAAACCTCTAAGAGACCTTCTCACACTAGGAAGATTTTGGTGGTATCTGAGACAAAAGATTAACGTTCTGGGGAGAGTTTGGGCATGCTTGGGCCAGCCATGGGCACAAGTTTGGGAAGATTCTAAAGTAATATGACTAAGATCTATTTCCTTCTTGTTTGTAAAAAAATATGTGCATCTTAGAAAGTGTTTAATCCTTAGGCTTGTGGCAGGGTTACTCGTGGGCCAGGTCAGGTTTGTGTAGTGCTTCCTTCCACATGTGAGCCATGTGACTGTGTATCTCTATGTATGGCTGGTGACATCATTTGTAAATACTTTACATTAACTTCAGAGTTAATGTAAATGCTGTGATAGCATATTCCATTTTTATCATCTAAATAACCCTAAAATAATATAAACAGGGAGTCGTCATTTTTGATGGTCTTAGTGACATCTCTACGCTACTCTTTTTCTTCTTCTTCTTATTTTAAATTTGCCATAGGCATGTGTGTGTGTGTGAGAGAGAGAGAGAGAGAGAGAGACATGAAGCGAGAGAGCAAACTGTCAGATCTAGGACTCAAACCATGGTTGGCTATATGGGAGTCCAGTGCCTTAACCACCATGCCACCTGCTGGTCTTCGTACACTATTCTTTCCAAGAAAAACAAAATTCATTTTTCCATATAATGAAAACATATCTGAAGTTATACTGTATTTGAGTTTCTTTCAGAGTACACACAGAAGAAATACTAAAGTAAATTTTCTTTTAGAAATATTTTATTCAAAATACTTTTTCTATATTATAGAACTTTCCTGATAGGTACAAAATATATATATAAAATGAGCATCTATGTGTATACCATTCTCTTAAAAAATCTTCCCTATTTTATTTCTGCCTCCTCTCTTTTTTTTAATCACCTCCTTTGTTATATAACCTTTATTATTGAATTTGATGTTTATCATTTAGGGCATTTAAAAATCTTCCTATGCAAGAGTGTAAATCCCCAAATATATAATCATTTGGATACTTTAAAACATTATTTAAATAATAGCTTCTTATTCTTTTCACACCTTTGTTTTTACCCAATATCATATATTGAAGATATACATATACATATATTTATATGTGAATCTATAACCTACTTCATTCATTTTTATTATTATATTTTAAACAATTATTTTATTGAACTTATTTATTTATTTATTTTAATTTGGCCAGGGAGGGACAGAATGAGAGAAAGAGCGAGAGCAAGAGGGAGAGAAATTGAGAAAGCAAGCTGCCACGTCTGGGACTTGAACCGCTGTTGGTCATGTGGGAATCTAATGCCCTTAACCACTATGCCACCTACCAGCCCCCATTATTATTATTTCATAGTATTTCAATGTCTAAAAAGACCATGATTTATTTATTCATTTTTTCATCAGAGCTAGATATTTAAATAAGAAATAACCTGAATGCCAAGCCTTTTCACTAATCATATATATAGTTTAAATGATTCAGTCAGTCTTTGTCATTACAGTGGTTTCCTTGTTTTCAACCATCATCTAAGTTAAAGAATCATTATCTCCAGAAAAAGAGACATTGTAGTAAGTACTGTATATATTTGTGGGAATCCAGTGAAAGTTTGCACACTGTGTACCTAACTTACAATCTGAATTGAGGATGACTTTTTAAACTCGAGTAGCTAGGGTGGGCAGGTGGCATGGTGGTTGAGGCACAGGGCTCCCACGTGACTGACTGCAGTTGGAATTCTGGACCTGGTGGCTTGCTTTTGCACTTTCTCTCTCTCTCTCTCTCTCTGTTTGTGTGTATGTCTGATCAAATTTTTAAAAATAATCAATAAAATCGAATAAATAATAAGAAAATAGAGTAGCTGGGTAGTCATAACAAAAGCAAAACTCTAGCTATAGTCTACATCCCAATCTTTCTAACTCCAGTGAATTTATTCAAGGGACCAAATAAATTGGGAGCTATCTACAGGAAAACATGTTTCACATTAACTTCTGGAAAGCTTAGCCAGCTCATCTTTAAAAGGATCACTTATTGTCAGAAAAGGTCACTCAATCAGGTTCTGTCACAGTCTTGGCCTTTTCAGTCTTGAATTCTGACATTGAAAAAAATCCTTTGTTTTTAATCATTTCAGAAAGTTTTAGCACTCTATGAGCATAGAAGTAGATATTAGTGTGGTATAATCACCAGGGTATGTATGGAACTATGGTCTCTTCCTCAAAATATATTCCACATCACTTATCATTGATGATTTAAGTGTTCTCACAAGAAGAAACTTCCTTCCTGCTGTGTGACTAAAAGCAATGTTTATAGAGTATGGGGTGACATAAAACTTGGCAAATGACGGAAATTAGATAATGGACCTGGTAACTTCTATGATGGAAGAAGAAACCCAAATCAACCCAATTAAGATGAATGAAAAAATTGAAAAATCAATGAAAAAGCATTGGACATGGTAGACGATATTTGACCACCTTTCAGGTGAAAAAAATCTGAGAATTTTAGATGACAATAATCATTTTTTTTTGAGAGGTTTTCACTATAGGGCGCATGCGCTCGCCAGACAGACAGAGAGACATAGAGACATAGAGACAGAAAGCGAGAAATCACCCCCCAGGGAGGATGGTCACGCCGCAATCCCTTCTCCTCCATTCTCCTCTCGGGATCTTGGGCACGCACGCACATGCGCCCAGCATGAGTTTTAAGCCACTGGGTCCGGGACGCGAACCGCGGTAGACTACGTGGGAGTCCAGCGACATAGCCGTTACGCTAACTGCTGGTTCCCAGATGACAATAATCTTAATGTTGGGTCAACAGTTTAATTTTTCTGTGAAAAAATAATGTAAACTTAAGACTGAATTAATAGTCTTACATGGAAGAATGATTTCGTAATCAAGGGAAGCAATCAGCCCATTGTATTCAGGGGCTAATCACACAGCATCTGGAGATTTGTTTTCAGTTCTACATTCTGCATTGTCGTTGGAACATTGATAAACTAGGGATCCAAAACTGGCCAGAGTGTTGAAAGGTTTGGAAATAGTGCCATTGAAGAGTTTTTGTGAAAACAAATTGCTTTCTAATTACCCATAATTCGGTGTCATGGTTGTCCACCCCTTGACAAGGAGTACATTTGACAGATTGAATTGAAGCAGTGTATACATTGTTATTTTTCTTTTCCTAGGCTATGCAAGATGATTGCCTATTTATTTGCAAATATATCTCCTTGTGATTTCTCCATATAGAAAGAAAATTGGAAAAAAAGGCACATCAATTTGATGTATTCTCCAACCTGTTGATAGAAAATGGGTGATTATTAATACTCTTACAGGAAGAGTGCTATTTGTTTAGCTTCCACATGGGTTATTTATTTTTCAAATTTTAAAAATTATTTTATTTATTTATTTATTTGTTTATTTTAATTTGACCAGAGAGGAAAAGAGTGAGAGAAAGAGAGTGAGAAAGCAAGCCACCAGGTCTGGGACTTGAACCGCTGTCAGCCATGTGGGAGTACATGGTCTTATGAGGAGCGTTCATTAACTTCAAATGTAAGTTTTGATTTGTTTTATTTTGAACAAATATAAAGTCAGTATTCTATAGGGAACTATAGTGTCTTGGGATTTTAAAAACCTAGTCAGTCTCCACTTAAGGAAAACATTTACTGAATGTTATGCTGAAGTCTCCTTAATAGAATTTCTCTTTACTGGTTTTCTGGGGTTTGAATTGCTCTGTGAGTCATAATGTGCTTGACTTTGTTGAAGACTCTAAAAATACCCATTTCCATTGTGTGTTGAGGTGGGGTTCCCTTGCACGCTACCAGACCACCTCTACTCTATTGAATATTTGCAGAAGTACAAGGTCCTAATACTAGAAACACAGGATTATAATTTTGCTCAGTTAGAAATATTGGTCTGAATTTTGTTTGGGTTTTTGGATGGAGGGAAGGTAATTTCAGAGACTTCCTAATACTGGTATAAGATGCATTTCTGGAGTCATGTGATTTCCATCTGTCTCGTTCTAATCTGAAACACTGTAGGAGCAGGCAATCTTCAATAGAATAAAATACTTTAAGCTCTTTTCTAACCTTAAAATGAGTCAGTTGATGTTGTCAAGTACATAATGTACCTAAAGCCTGGAAGATGAGATTAAAGCATAGTATTCTTGGGGCTGGAAGGTGGTGTGGTGATTAAAGGTGTTGAACTACTGCATAGCTGACCATGGTTCAAGTCCTGGACCTGATGGCTTGCTTTTTCATATTCCCTCTGTCTCTCTCTGGTCAAATTAAACATATAGATAATAATAATAATAAATAAAATTTTAAAAATAAATTGATTTAAAGAGAGTATATTTTTATCTGCTTCTGGTTTCACTTGTTTTCTTATCTTAATGTACCTTCAATGGGTGATTTTTTTTTAAGTAAATATCACACGAACAGATCAGTGGCCAGCATAGGAATATTCTTATTCTGTCAGAAGCAATAAAAATTGTTTTGAAAAAAGTCAACTATTGAACTATCAAAATGACTACTACATAAACTAAAGAATTCTTGAAAGTTTCTCTATTCTGTAAAACTGGAAAATGTGATTTTTCTTTCTGGATTATTATAAGGATTAAGTGAGCAATAATTTTTGGGTTTTTTTGGAGAGATTTTTTTTTGCTATAGGGCGCATATGTTCGCTAGAAAGACAGAGAGAGATAGAGAGGCAGAAAGTGAGAAATCACCCCCCAGGGGGGATGGCCACACTGCAATCCCTTCTCCTCCAGTCTCCTCTCGGGATCTTGGGCACTCACGCACACTCACCCGGCGTGAGTTTAAGCTGCCGGGTCTGGGAATTGAACCACGGTCGACTACATGGGAGTCCAGAGACATAACCATGACACTAGCTGCTGGTCCTTATGAGCAATAAGTTTTTGAAAGTTTTTTTTTTTTTTTGAGAAATTTTTTGCTATAGGGCATGTGTTCTCACCAGAAAGACAGAGACAGAGAGTCAGAAAGCAAGAAATCACTCCCCCCACAGAGGGGATGGTCACGCCGCAATCTCATCTCATTTCATCTCATCTCTTCCCTTCCCTTCCCTTCCCTTCCCTTCCCTTCCCTTCCCTTCCCTTCCCTTCCCTTCCCTTCCCGGGATATTGGGCACGCACACTCACATGCCCAGCATGATTTTAAGCCACCGGGTCTGGACTTGAACCGTGGTCGACTACATGGGAGTCCAGGGACATAGCCAACTGCTGGTCCCAATTTTTTGAAAGTTCTTAGCATGGCAATAACTACCAAGGAAAGGTGAAGTAACAGAATTTTGCTGGCCCCAGACACTAAATCAGAAAAAAAAAAAAAAAAGAAAGAAAATATATGCTACTAGATACAGCAACTGTTAATGAGCTGTGGCAATGATTTATAAATAAACCACTGCACGTTTTTTTCTGAATAATCTCTGAATAATCATTAATATTTATTTAAAATATTATTACCATTGAGTGTGTGCACAGGAAAGATCTTTAAATTCTTACCATTCGGGTAAAAATAAGACAAAAGTAATTTTTCTTTTCAAGGACTTTAAACTTCTTATGCCTTGTCAATAATCACAGTTAATGAAACTTACTTTTTTTTTTCTCTCTCGAAGTCATTTGACATTTTTATAGAAAGGAAGTATTCCTTAAAGCTTATGGGAGTCATTCTTTTTGGCTTTTTTCTCAACCAAAGGGAATGAATGTACTATTTCTTAGTAAAAATACAAATAAGTCAGCTTTATTTGCAGGGAAAGTTTAATACTTTTTAAACTTTTCAAGAAATGAGCACTCAATAACAACACATTCTTTAAATAGAAACAGTTAAAGTCTAATTAATTTTGTTTTTAATTTTAAAAGTTGTTTTAATCTTAATAATTTTTTAAAAATTTCATGTTAATTTGGAGATAATGAATTATTGTCTGGTCAGCAAAAAATAAGCTATTTCACCCAAAATATGTGTTTTGACATTTCAAAACTGTATAAACACAGTATTCATATAAAGTTTATTATTTTATATATAATATATATTCTCTTTAGGTTTTTGCCATAGAACATGTGCACTTGCCAGAGAGAGACAGAGAGGGAAAGTGGAGCACAGTCACACAATGCTGAAGCCATATGGGAAGCCTAGGTTAGGGTCCCAGGTCAACCTGAACATAGTGGGCACTCACACCTGTAATCTTCACTGGCTGGGAG
>NW_006159849.1:9623083-9647571 GCF_000334495.1 Tupaia belangeri chinensis | reverse complement strand
TCTTCCCTTCCCTTCCCTTCCCTTCCCTTCCCTTCCCTTCCCTTCCCGGGATATTGGGCACGCACACTCACATGCCCAGCATGATTTTAAGCCACCGGGTCTGGACTTGAACCGTGGTCGACTACATGGGAGTCCAGGGACATAGCCAACTGCTGGTCCCAATTTTTTGAAAGTTCTTAGCATGGCAATAACTACCAAGGAAAGGTGAAGTAACAGAATTTTGCTGGCCCCAGACACTAAATCAGAAAAAAAAAAAAAAAAGAAAGAAAATATATGCTACTAGATACAGCAACTGTTAATGAGCTGTGGCAATGATTTATAAATAAACCACTGCACGTTTTTTTCTGAATAATCTCTGAATAATCATTAATATTTATTTAAAATATTATTACCATTGAGTGTGTGCACAGGAAAGATCTTTAAATTCTTACCATTCGGGTAAAAATAAGACAAAAGTAATTTTTCTTTTCAAGGACTTTAAACTTCTTATGCCTTGTCAATAATCACAGTTAATGAAACTTACTTTTTTTTTTCTCTCTCGAAGTCATTTGACATTTTTATAGAAAGGAAGTATTCCTTAAAGCTTATGGGAGTCATTCTTTTTGGCTTTTTTCTCAACCAAAGGGAATGAATGTACTATTTCTTAGTAAAAATACAAATAAGTCAGCTTTATTTGCAGGGAAAGTTTAATACTTTTTAAACTTTTCAAGAAATGAGCACTCAATAACAACACATTCTTTAAATAGAAACAGTTAAAGTCTAATTAATTTTGTTTTTAATTTTAAAAGTTGTTTTAATCTTAATAATTTTTTAAAAATTTCATGTTAATTTGGAGATAATGAATTATTGTCTGGTCAGCAAAAAATAAGCTATTTCACCCAAAATATGTGTTTTGACATTTCAAAACTGTATAAACACAGTATTCATATAAAGTTTATTATTTTATATATAATATATATTCTCTTTAGGTTTTTGCCATAGAACATGTGCACTTGCCAGAGAGAGACAGAGAGGGAAAGTGGAAAATTGGTCCCGGAGATGGCCATGCTAGGATCCCTCCTCCATGTTCCTGTCAGAGATTCTGAGCATGTACTCATATGTACTCGTCATGATTTTCAAGCTGTTGGGTTGGGACTTGAACTATGGGAGTCCAGTGCCTTAACCCATGCCAGCTGCTGTCTCCCTCCCTTATGATTTTTGCATATTTTTCCCCAAATGTTGGAAACAGTGTTGTAGCCTAACCATCCAGGTCCAGAAAATAAAAACAGAAGGCAGATTCTACAATACATCTTGATACTTTCCGCTCCCCAATCTAAAGAATTTTCACTAACGCAGATGGGCACTGCCGTTTCCACAGTTTCCTGTGCACACAGCTAATGGTCGTCTCTCCTTGTGTTCTCATTTCAACTCAGACACCAAGATGAAAAAGCCCTTGTCTACTCATCTTATATTTTCCATCTTCTGTCATTACTTTATCTGAGGCCTACCCCTCTTTCCTGTGATATATATATATATTATGTTTTATATATAGTTTTTCTTTTATTTTTCCAATTAACAGTACGTTCTTGTGTTTTTTTAAAGTATTATTAATTTTAGTTATTTATTTACTTACTTTAATTTGACCAGAGAGGGACAGAGTGAGAGAGAAAGAATGAGAGAGAGAGGGAAAGTGAGGAAGCCTGCCACCAGGTCCAAGATTTGAACCATGGTTGGCCATGTGGGAGTCAAGTGCTCTTAACCACCACACCACCTGCCAGCTCCCAGCAAGTTATTGTTATTCTAGCTCCCTTTTGCCAAGAGTCTGAGCTCCCTATGGTGATCAGAAATGGGCATGTCATAAGCTAATGGAGCTTTCTTAGGTCCTGTGCCTAACTACATAGTGGTATTTTTGTATTTCTTTTCTTAAATGATGCTCCTAAAACTGTAGAAGCAGAAGAGAAATCCTTACTTGGAACTTCTCTGAGTAAAACAAACAAACAAAACCCAAAAATATAGATTAAGAGAGACTGAGTGTAAGTAAAAATGGGTATAACAGGAAAGCCAAGATTTTTCATTGTTTTAAATGAATGTTTAATTTGCATGCAATAAAATATGCAGATTTTTAGTGTGTAGTTTAAATGATAGTATGCTTTGGAAATTCATCTTTGTTTTATGTTTCAGTAATCTATTCCTTTTTATTGCTGAGCATGAACTTGTATGACATAGTCATACGATTTATGTATTGTTTATCTGTACATCTGTTGATAGATAGTGCATTTAATTTGAAGGCACCATGAGTAAAAACTATGAATATTCTCGTACAGCTCTTTTTAAGGATATGTGTTTTTCTTTCTTTTAGGAATATAACTAAGTATGCAATCAGTAAATATTTTAATAAATACGCTTCTTTAAAAAAATGTGCTGAGCAATTCCCCACAGCATACTACTGGCAAAGTTAAGCATTTCGGTTGCTCTATATCCTTGGCAACTTTTTATCTTGTCAGTCTTTTCACTGTTAGCCATTCTAGCGGGTGTGTGGTTCAGTCTGCAGTTACAGTTTGCATTTCTCTGATGACTATTAATGTTCAGCATCTTTTAATGTGAGTATTAAATATTCATATATCTTCTCTAGTGATGTAAATATTGAAATCTTCTTCTATTTTTCAATTGGCTGTTTGTTTTCTTCTCCAGCTGTAAGTCTTCTTTATATGTTCTAGTCTCAAATCATGTGTAAATATGTTTATTATGCATAGTTTCTCCCAGACTGTGGCTTGTCTTTTCACTTTCCTAATACTGTTTTGTAACGAGCCTAAGTTCTTAATTTGGTGAAATCTGCTTTGCAATTTTTCTTTTAAGTTTGTGTATCTTAGTCAGCCTCACTGTTACTTTGATACTCTGTTTTCTTCTAAAAGTTTTATAGTTTTAACGTTTGATTTTCCCCTGTGTAGCCTTTTTTTTTTTTTTTTTTTTTTTCTGTGCAGCTAATAAGCTACTTGTTAAAAATACTTTAAGGCCAGGCAAATATTTTTTTTTCCCCAGCAGTTTTCTCTAGGAGATTCAGTATCCATTGATGTTTCTTGTCCAAGTGTCTTTTCTATGATATAATAACTCAAAGATGACAGATTTCTTACTCTACCATATTCATCAGTTGTTCTGTGTATGGAAGAATTCTTCTCCAATGTCTCTCTATATAATCAACATGGAACAACTTATTCCTATTTTACTCAATAAGTTATAACCAATCATTATATCGGGTTGTTTGGAAAGTTGTGACATATTTTTGCATAGAAAAACAGAAAAACATGCCATGACTTTCCCGACAACCTAATAATTTGTTTTGACACTCAGATTGTCCCAGGTATGATCAGTGGGCACTCCTTCAATCTGAATCTTCCTTTCTTTTGAAATATCACTATAATTTTTAAAATAAATTAATTTATTTGACTTTCTTTATTTTAATTTGACCAGAGAGGAGAGAGAGGAAGCGAGAAAGAACCAGGACTTGAACTGCGGTTGACCATGAGGGAGTCTTGTGCCCCTAACTACCATGACACCTGCTGGCCACATCATCATTGTTTTAAGAAAGAACTTTCTTGCTTTCTGGCCTAATAAGAGGGCTCAAGTTTATTTTAAATTTTTGCCTGCATTGGCCCAGGAATTTTCCATTCCTGGATCCTTGGTTCTTTTTAAATATGCTATATTAGACCCTAATACCTGGGCAATGAGTGTGCTCATTGCTCCTGGAATGGTACTTGGAAGCCCTTTCAGTTTCAGTGGACAGAGGAAGGATATGAGTATCTATTAGCTCTTCTGTCTTTATGAATTACATTGTATAAATTAGTTTATATAGATAACTTCAATACAAGACAATCCCACAGAGTTCTTCTGTGCCCTCCTCCAATCTGTATTTGCATCTCCTTGTTCTATGTAAGTCCCCTACCTCCCAAGATTAACCCATTTATTCATTGTCCTGTATGATCATGAAATAATTACAGAATTTTTACCCCATACCATTACAACAACCAATCTATTAAAGACACTTTGTCTGAATCCCCTCCCCACATTCACAGTGAAGGTGTGTTGTCAAAATATTGTGATCAAAAGCTACTTGAACTAGCTCTTGTTTTCTTTTTCAGAATCATTATTTCTTGTGCAATACAGTTGGGTACATTTATTTATTTATTTTTTGTGCTCAGCTCTGAGTTTTCTCCACTCATATTGAGTTTAATTTTATATTCTAAATATATAAAACATGTGTAGGCTTCCAGAAGTCAAAATTATGCCAAAAAGTTATACTTGGGGAAGTGTCAGTCTATTCCCCATCTCTTCCCAATCTTCACTCTCTCCTCTAAGCCCTTGTGGGAAATCAGTTTCATTCTCTACTTTATTCTGCTTGTGTTTCCTTTTATAAAAATATGCATATCTCCTGGGCTGTCAGAAAAATCATGCATTTTTCCATTAAAAAAAAGAAAAAATACATCATGATTATTCCAATAACCCAATATTTCATCGTTTCCCCTTTTTATACAAAAGGTAGAATATCATAGATATTACCTATTGTTAATATGCTTAGTATATGCATTTAAGGTTTCTTCAAATTTTTTTTCTATGACAGCTGGATATCTTATTTCTTTTTATCCTTGAGTAAATACTCCATTGTGAGGCTGAACCATCATTTAGATGTTTTTTCCATTTACTTACTAAAAGTTGTCTTGGTTGATTCTAAGTGTTGGTAATTATGAAAAAGCTGCTACAGGTATGTGTGTGCAGATTTTGTGCAGACGTCATTTTCTAGTCATTTGAGTAAGTGTTTAGGGGCAACATTGCTGCATCTCATGGAGAGCTATGGTTAGTTGTAAGGAACTGTCAAGCTGCCTTCCAAAGTGGCCGCACCATTTTGCAATCTCACCAGCAATCAATGAGTTCCTGTGGTTGTACCTCCTTGTCAGCATTTGCGCAGCTGTTATTTTTCATTTTATATTTTTCACTTAATGTGTCTTGGAATCACTGTATCAGTTTATAGAGCTTATTAATTCCCTTTCACAACTGCATAGTATGCAATTCAATAGTCTTCTGCATTTGGACATGTTAGCAATTTCCAGTGCTTTTTAAATCACAAAGTATGTTGCAATGAAAGGCTGTGTACACTTGCATTTTCACATTTTTTGGAAGAGATCTTCAGGACAGAGTTTTCAAGGCGAGGTTGCTGAAGAGTAAAAACAAGTGTATTTATTTTTAATAAGAATTATTTTATTATTTTATGTTTGCTATAAGGGCATATACACTCACCAGAGAGAGACAGAGACAGAGGAAAAGTGAGAAATCAAACTAGGTCTGGGACTTGAACCTCAGTCAGTTGTATGGGAGTCTAGCACCTTAACCACCATGCCAGTTGCTGGCCCCAACATGTGTACCTGTAATTAGATATCATTGAGTTCTTCTCCATCAAGTTTGACTCATTTTGCATTTAAGTCAGCAATATTTGAGAGTGCCTGTTTCCTTTCAGCCTCACCAAGGAAGTCTTTTGCATATCTGAGAAGAGGCAGTATTTCAGTGTATATCAATTTGCATTTTTTCCTGTGAATGAAGTTTTGCATCTTTCCATCTGCTTAAGGACATTCTTAAATCATTTTGAATAAATTGTTTCTGCCTTTTGCTCATCTCCCCTTCAGTTTTTTAGAAGTTCTTTATGCTTTAGAAATATTAGCCCTTTGCCTGTGATATGTGTTCCAAATATATTGGATCGTCAGAAAAGTCAGGACATATATTTTGCATACTGACAACCCAGTCATATTTTATCTTAATTTGTTATTTCTCTTTTCACTTTCTTTTTTTAATATAGAAGAGATGCAAACATCATAAAATGTTATTATTTATCTTTTTCTCAGCTTCTCTTTAAGTTAACATCGTATATGTCCAAAGAAAAATGATCAAAAACTAAATGATCAAGGGAACCAGCAGTTAGCGTAATGGCAATGTCGCTGGACTCCCACGTAGTCGACCGCAGTTCACGTCCTGGACCGGGTGGCTTAAAACTCATACTGGGCGCGTGTGCGTGCGTGCCCAAGATCCCGAGAGAAGAATGGAGGAGAAGGGATTGTGGCATGACCATCCCCCCTGGGGAGTGATTTCTCGCTTTCTGTCTCTATGTCTCTCTCTGTCTGGCAAGCGCAAGCGCCTATAGCGAAAATCTCCCCAAAAAATAAAAATAAAATAAAAAACCCCAAAACTAAATGATCAAAAACTAAATGATCAAAACTATATACATTGGTATGTGCTATTAACTACACTACAGAATTTATTAAAATTGTACTAGTTTTTTCACTGGTGTCTTTTTTCTTTCTATTCCAAGATCCAATTTAGGATTCCATGTTGTATTTTGTTGCTGTTTCCTTAGTCTTCTCCAATTTTTGACAGTTCAGTGACTTTCATAGCTGGGGCAATTTTGAAGGTCACTATTTTTTTGGTAGAAGTTCTTCAATTGGGTTGTTTTTTGATGTTTTCTAGACAATATTTGATTTTATTTTATGTAGGGAGCAGGGAGGTAACCCAGATGAAACCCAAGGTTTTATCATTCCATAATCCCTTTCCCTCAGCCCGACAGCTAGTCAATATCTTAGGTGCCCTGTTTGATATATTTCAGGTTGGCTCAGGATCCAGTGTGTGGCCAGCAATGTGGCTGCCAGCACTGCAGATCAGTACATTACTGCCTGCACCACTGTAGCTGGACCTAACGAGTAATTCAAGGTTGTGTGTTACTGGTAAAGATAGTACAGAGGGGATATGCCTTCCTCAGCATATCGTGTCAGGAGGTACATGACACGATACTAGTGACGTTAACATCACTCAGTTGGTTAAGGGGTATCTGCCAGGTTTCTCCACTAAAGTTACTGGTTTTGTTGTTGTAATGAATAAATATTAGAGGAAGACCCTTTGAGACTACACAAATAGCCTATTTCTGCTTAAACTTTTGCCTACAAATTTAGTATCTGCCAGTGGACTTTGCTTGAAGCAGTTGGTATTCCAATGATCACTTTTTACTTATTTCTCCAATGTATGTTAATTGAAAGCTTTCTATTAGAGTTGTTTCCTTCTCCCAATTCCTTTAGTTACTTATATAATCGGTATGGACTAATGAGTATATTATTTATTATTGTGAATATTATTATTGATTTTAATGCTCAAGGTGTTCCGTCTGTGCCCTTGGGAGGTCTTTCACTTTGGCTCCTAAGCACTCTTTAAACATGAAGCTGTTTTAGTTTTTGGTTGTTGTTATTGATGCCTTTTGCTGCTTTCTTGGTTTTTGGCACCACAAATTCTCCAGGGTTCTTTTGCCTATTTTTCCTGCTCCCTCTTACAAAAATAAATTAATAAATAAAAATAAATAAAATGCTGGTTCCACGTATTGGGAAATGGTAGTTAGACACAAATATCTATTTACTAGATGTGCTCATTGCTACTGGGCTGCCACTGCTTTTATTTCCTCTCACTGGATAGAGCTAAGACACGTATGTGTCTATACTGACCCATGAATTCACACACACATTGATCTCTGTACTTAACTATATGTATATAACAGAAGTGTGAATTCATACTGACATCTCTGACTCCAGCCCAGCCAGCACCACAGGATATGTTCTACTTTCCCTCTTTCCTTATTTCTCACTTCCTTCTCTGACAATGATAAACCAGGCCCTCATTATCTATTTGTATAATGTATGTATACATTTGTTCAGCCTTATTCGAGAGTTTCAGAAATGTTAAATCGTATTCCTCAGAGAAGTAACTATCAACTAGAGCACAATGTCATGTAGACTTCTTACTGCCTTTAGCCTTACAGTATTCAGTCGAAACATTGTTTTCAAAGTTACTTATATCAGTTTTATTCCCTAATATCTTCAGTGTGATTATGTGATTCATTCATAGTAAGTGAGATTAGTTTGTTAGTTTTAATTCCATATTTAAAAAAATTTTTTCTAGAGGGTGTGTCCTTGCTGAAGAGAAAGAGAGATTTAAAAGTAAGAAAGCACCCTCTATGGGGGATGGTCATGCTAAAATCCTCTCTTTTCTATTTCTCTCTCAGGATTTTGGCACACATGCACACATGCCTAGCATATTTTTCAAGTCACTGGGTCCAAGACTTGAACTGCACAGTCAATCATGTGAAATCTAGTCACCTTAACTACCGTGCCACCAGCTGGTCCTGCATCTTTACAGTATCTCATTCTGTGTCACATTCTTTCAAGATATGAATCTTTTATAGATCCTGTTTAGTTTTAGTCACTCTATAGTATCTTCAAACATATGAAAATGATTTTTTTTTTTAAGTTTACAGCAGGCTCGTGTTCTCTCCAGAGAAAGAGAGAAAGGGGGAAAGCATCTCCCCAGTGGGCTTGTGGTCACTCCACATCCTCCTCTCTTCCATTTCTGCATCCTGCCAGGGTTGTGACATGCATGCTCATGCACCCAGCGTGTGCTCCAAGCTGCCAGGATGGTATTCAAACTGGTCAATCATATGAGATTCAGCTCTCTTCTACCACTGGGCTTCAGGGCTGGCCCCCAGAATTTTTCATTGATATGGTAGGAATTTTAATCTGATACAAATTGCTCTGCCATTACTTGAATCCAGAAGTTCAGGACCAAGAATAATCTGAGTGGAATTAGTTCCAAAATATGTTTCTTTCCATTTCACTACAGTGTCCTGCCTACTCCAATAGATACATCTTAGGTGCAAAAAGACAGTTTTATTATTTTCTGGTTCTTTTTCTTTTTTAAAAATCATTATTTAATTTTATTTATTATTTTTATTTAATTTCCTTTAGGGCATATGTGCTCACCAGTTTTTTTTTTAAGTTTACAGCAGGCTCGTGTTCTCTCCAGAGAAAGAGAGAAAGGGGGAAAGCATCTCCCCAGTGGGCTTGTGGTCACTCCACATCCTCCTCTCTTCCATTTCTGCATCCTGCCAGGGTTGTGACATGCATGCTCATGCACCCAGCGTGTGCTCCAAGCTGCCAGGATGGTATTCAAACTGGTCAATCATATGAGATTCAGCTCTCTTCTACCACTGGGCTTCAGGGCTGGCCCCCAGAATTTTTCATTGATATGGTAGGAATTTTAATCTGATACAAATTGCTCTGCCATTACTTGAATCCAGAAGTTCAGGACCAAGAATAATCTGAGTGGAATTAGTTCCAAAATATGTTTCTTTCCATTTCACTACAGTGTCCTGCCTACTCCAATAGATACATCTTAGGTGCAAAAAGACAGTTTTATTATTTTCTGGTTCTTTTTCTTTTTTAAAAATCATTATTTAATTTTATTTATTATTTTTATTTAATTTCCTTTAGGGCATATGTGCTCACCAGAGAGAGGAAGAGAGAGAAAGAGAGAGAAAGCAGGTTGTTAGGTCTGGGACTCAAACTGGTCAGCCTTGTGGGAATCTAGTGCCTTTTACTGACATACTATCTGCTGGCCCTATTTTCTTTTTTTATTTCCAAAACTAGGTTGCCAGAAGATACCTGGTGGTCTTCTTGGGGTGTGTTAATAAACAAATAGTTTTGACTGTTTCCAGTTCTTCTTGCAGTGTGTTAATAAACAAATAGTTTGGCTGTTTCCAATGAACTATTCGGTAGTTTGGAGGAACAAGTGTTTTGAGTATTTCCTTTCAGACTGATCCGTTTCAGTCTCGTGGTGATTTTTCTGACTTTGGTAATTCTGTTTCCTGTTGTTACATTATCTATTGCATAGAACGTGCCACGGAGCATCTTCTCGCTTCTAAAAGGGTTAAAGATATTCAGTATTGAAGCCCAAAAAGAGTTTCCAAGTGTTAGGTTCTAATGAGATTTACTTGATATTAGACCTCACCTGGCATTCCTTGTTTTTACAAAATCAATTTGAAATATATATTCACACAGAAGGTTATTTGCTTATTCTTTTAAATAACTCAGCTTATTGGTCCCATGGACAAAACATCCGATGAACTTATGATTTCTTTCTTACATTGTTTCAATTGGAAAGATTATGAATTTAATTTGGGCAATTGTCTTTAGAATTATTTCATATCTGTGGTGGGAGATAGTTTTACATGCAGCATTATCAAGTTGTAAAGTATTCAGTATGAGTCATGTAATGGGAAGATTATGAGGGTGTGTTCTATTTTAAGGGTAATCAGTATATGAGAATTTAACTGAGTTGTTAGATTTAAAGATGGCTACTTACTTTATGAAGCATTACTTCCTTAAAATTGGTTTCATGTAAGTGGTCTTCTGATACATTGAAGTAAAATGAAAAGTAAAAAGTTTTGATCTGCCAACTTTCTTCCCAGGGTTTCAGAGAAGAGTCTAGGGTACTGCACTGTATAATAATCCGGGGATGCTTAACAGCAAATCTTGCCAAGAAGAGCTAACCACGGTTTCCAAAGAGCCATGGTCATGTCTCACATCTGTTATCTCATTAATATACTGTCACCACTTGAATCTGTTCTAGTGGTATTTATCCACAACTTTTTGGCTATCCAATATTTCCTGACTAATACCTCCTAGCTCGTTTCATCTTGTTCTCAGTTAATGTTTAAGTGGTGATTTCATGTTATAATATTGGGCAAAATTCTGTGCTATTAGTTCATTGGAAAAGTCATAACCTATTTTCCTGTGCAAACATGCATCTTGACTTCCCCAACGACCCAATATATTGTCACCGATAATTGGGTATTTTATTTCATGATGTTTTAAGGAGCTCAATATTGGTGCGTATATACTGAATAAACCAAGAATGGGGTAAATAGAGTTGAAGAGAAGAAAATAACATAGTAAGTAGGGTGTTAGCTGGTAAGGCCTTGATCTAGTGTCATTCTTGTAGAAATATAAAGGAAGTAATATAAAAATAATTAAACAAAGAATGTCTAATCAGATTTAGGGATTGAAAATAGCGATAATAGACTGATATAGGAGAAGGCAATTTGGCGACAAAGATGGTTGTCAAATAAAAAGTAGGAGAGTTAAGAGAAAATGCAATTTGTGATAAAGGATTATAGTTCAGGGATGTGGCCAGGGATAGAAATGCTTCGTTGGGATTCATTCTCATAGAAGTGATAGATGAAATGTTGAGAATGAGTAGGACAGGATTAGCCATCATCTGTAAAAGAGCAGATGACATTATGGTAATTCTGGAGCCCAAATTTATAGAAACATTTTGTATTAAAATATTTTAGCATGACTTATATCCCAGAGTACATTTCTGTATTAGAAATCAGCCTCTTTTCCCTAGCAGTTTGCAACTCATGTATATTAACCATAGTTTAGTCTTTCAAATTTAAAAAGGAAAATATAATCCCTTGGGTTTTCTCCACTGCTTGCTGATTACCATTCGGAAGAAACACATGAGCAAAATGTTAAGCAGATTTTGTAGGGAGAGCTTTGATTGATTCAGACTCTCTGGTGAATTGCTGTTAGTTAGGATTCTTTTCCTCTGACTTTATTACTGATTGTTTTAACTACTTACAAGAGGACTCCTTTCTCTTTGACTGTGCCATCTCTGTTGACATGTAACACTTTGGAAGACAAAATAGACACACGTGAAACAGGACTGGCCAGGGAAGGCAGTCAGTTGTAAAGTACGACTCCCTGGCTATGCTGGATATCCTTGTCATTGTTAGTGTTTACGTGTGCTGCAGAGCCCAAGCTAACAAGTAGCAGGTTATATTTATTCTGCAGTGTCAAGTATTTTTCTTGCTTTATCCCATTTTATCCTCACAACTGCTGTATTGTTACCTTCTTTTATAGAAAAGGAAAACGGAGCCCAGAGAAGTCACGTTCCTTGACCATTAACGCCAGAGCTGACTTTTTTTTTTTTTTTTTTTTTTTTTTAATTATCACAATGTATGGCATGGTAATTCACATACCCGAATCTGGATTTCTGGCTCTTCTTGAAAAATTGGAACATCTGGTGATACTCTGTTAGGTATCTACCATTTAAAGCAACAGTATTTATCATCTCAGTTTAGGTCAGGGATCCAGGTATAGCTTAATGGGTTCTCGGTATCTCAGAAAGCTGTACTCAAAGCATCTGCTGAGGCTGGAGTCATTATAAGACTCCACTGGGGGAATATCAGCCTGGCTCACTCCAAGGGTTCAGTTCCTGGGGGGAGAGTTGGTCAAACTCTTCCCTTGGGTCCTGTTCCTTCATAGGGCAGCCTATTACGTGGCAGCTTGCTTCATCACAGCAAAAATGAGAAGAGCCCGAGGGAGTGCTAGCAGGGCACAAGTCATCGTCTACCGGAAACGAACTGCTGTGTATTTTTCATTGGATACAGATCACTAGGCCTAGCCCACATTCAGGGGGTGGGAATTATCCAAGGGTGTGAATGCTACTGGGTGCTATTTTAATAGCCCTCTATGGCTCACTGTTCTTGGGTTTCACAGTGGAATTTTGGGGGGCAGAGTTCTGAATGGCTCCCGGTTAAGTAGGGCGTAGACGCTGGTTCAGAACTGATCTCATCCAGCCCTCTTAACCAGTTTATGGTGCCTGTTGCGATTCCATGTACAATTGAGTTTGTGATCTCTGTTTAATGTCATTGTCGCTAACCTTTTTAAAAGAAACATTCATTCCCCTGTTCCAAATTCTTCCCTTCTCTGCCTTGTGGAAACAAAATAACCACATGGAGTTAGAGTATTAGACTTGAAGGGGCCAAATTTAATGTAGAGCTCCAGCCTAACGTAGACTGCTTGGGTTTTTGGAAGTTCCCTAGGAATTCTTCAAATTTTGATTCGAAGTTAATTAGCATTGATATTTCAGTTTAAAAACTGTTTAAGAAAACTTATTGGAATGTATTACATAAAAGTTATCCTGCTTAGAAACTAGCAAAATTTAACTTTTGTTTTCCTGGGTAAAACTTCTATTTCACACATATATTTTAAATTCTTATAAATGTGTTGTTAATTAGAAGCTTGCCTCACTGCTCTGGTCTTTTTAAAAAATTCTATAAAATTGTACATGAATGCTCAATGATGTGAAGCAGAGTCTTCATGAAATTATGCAACTGAAATGAAATATATGAATATGGTTAATAAGGCAGATATAACACTGGAGCTTTTTCTTTACCTAAGATTTTGCATTTTGAGATTCATCAGAATACAATGTATTCTCATTGACTGATTCTATAAGAAGGAAAAAAATTTAAATGTGAACTTACTTATATTAATAAAATGGCACTTTTTTGAGAGAAATTTCTGCTGTAGGGCACATGTGGTCACCAGAGACAGAGACAGAAAGCAAGAAATCACACCCCACCTCCCGGGAGGGGGGATGGCCATGCTGCAATCCCTTCTCTTCCATTCTCCTCCAGGGATCTTGAGAACACATGCACACATGGCTGGCTGGTGTGAGTTTTAAGCTGCTGGGTCTGAGACTTGAGCCACGATCTGCCATCTGGGAGTCCAATGACATAACCATTATGCTTTCTTTTGGTTACAATAAAATGCCACTTTTAACTCAGTAAGATTTCACGAAAGCAAAAAATTATAGTGCTCAAAAACAGAAAAAAAAACTTGGGACCAGCAGATGGCATAGTGATTACGTAGCTGCCTACATGGCCGACTGCAGTTCAGGTCCAGGACCCAGTAGCTTTAAAATCATGCCAGGTATGTGGGTGCACGTTCCCAACATCCAGGGAGGAGAATGGAGGAGAAGGGATTGAAGCATGGCCGTCCCCTCTGGGTGGTGATTTCTCGTTTTCCCTCTCATTGTGTCCATCTATTTCACTCTCTCTCCAGTGAACGCATGCGCCTTAAGGCAAAAACCTCTGAAAAAGAAAAATGAAAATGTAATATAGGTTAGTTTCATTTGGGTTAATAAGAATTTATCAAAAGATAACTCTCATCAAATCTTCATTTGTCCTAAGAAAAGTCATAAAGTAGCCAGATAGTATGAAAGCTTACTTTTCTATAGTAGCCACAAATAATACTTGAAAACTCTGAGGTAAGAAGGTTCTGAAATATCTTTTTAAATCATCTACAATTTGAATGTGCATAGTGGCTTTCATAGTAAAGGGTTATTAGTTACCCAGACGTGTTGATTGTTACTTGATTACCCAATTTATGAGAATTTTCTGTGCCCTAATTATTCTATGTTATAGAGAGTTTATTTTACATATTAAACACTGTGTCTGTATAATAATATGTGTAAATATTAGGTCACCAGAAAAATCATGACACAGTTTTTCATAGAAAAATAGGCCTTGACTCTTCTGGTAACACAATATTTACTTTATTTACCCTGTTTATTTTTATTGTTTTGGGAACAAATTTAATAATAAAAAATGAAAAATAAAACTGTACTTAGTAAATACTTGGGCTCTTCTTGTTAGAATAGGCCAGCAGGTGGCATGGAGGTTAAGGTGTTGAACTCCCGTAATGACTGACCATGGTTTGAGTCTCGGACCTGGTGGCGTGCTTTCTCACTTTCTCTCTCTCTCTTTCTCTCTGTAACTGTCTCTCTGGTGAGTTCATGAGTCATATAGTAAATTAAAAATAGTAATCATGATAATAAATAAAATACGTAATTACTTTTGTTTTCTTTTGAGAGAGATTTTTGCTACAGGGTACATGTGTTCACTGGAGAGATGCAGAGAAACAGTGAGATAGAAAATGAGAAATAACCCCCCCACACCCCCCAGAGAAGATAGCCACACCGAAAATTCCTTCTCCTCCATTTTTCTCTCCAGATTTTGGGCATGCATGCACACACACCTAGCATGTTTTAATCCACCAGGTCTGGGACTTGAACCACAGTTGACTATGTGGGAGTCCAGCAACATAACCATTACACTATCTGCTGGTCTCAAAATACGTAATTAAAAATAATATGGTAGAATGTAGACTGTAGTAGGATATAGTAGAACATATAGTATATACATAGATTTTATGTAAAATATGTGCATGTAGAATATAGCAGAAAGTTGTGGCAACTATGTACACTTACTGTGCTAAATAATTAAACATCAATTAGCCATTAGAAGTCTGCAGTATAGCCCAGATCAACATAAAGGATATTTATTTCTCATGACACAAATTAGTATCTTTATCTTCTCAGAATATTAATGGAAAATTTTTATGCTTTAAAACACACCATTTTTTCAAGAATTATTTTATTTATTTATTTATTTATTTATTTATTTATTTATTTAAATTTGACCAGAGAAGGACAGACAGGAGAGAGAGAGAAAGTGAGAAAGCAAGCCACCTGGTCTGGGACTCGAATGGTGATCGGCCATGTGGAAGTCCAGCACCCTTAACCACCATGCCAACTGCTTACCCCAAAACACACCTATTTTTTAAGAGTTTACAATCTAACTTTTTTTGATATGCGTTTCTGGTGAATATAGGACTTCATTTCACAAGAAATTTTATAAATTCATCTAAAATTTTGCCTGAGCCAGGATTCTTTACATTGCAGTATAATCAAGACATATTAAGGATTATTTATGAAGTAATATTTTAAATAAGTCATTAATATTCTATAAAAGTTGGGACTAGCAGATGGCATAATGGTTGTATCGCTGGACTCCCATGTAGTCGACCACAGTTTGAATCCCAGACACAGTGACTTAAAAAATTCACACTCGACCACAGTTTGAATCCCAGACACAGTGACTTAAAAATCTCACACATGTATCCAAAATCCCAAGAGGAGACTGAAGGAGAAGGGGTTGCAGTGTTGCCATTTCCCACCCCAGGCGATTGATTTCTCGCTTTCTGTTTGTCTGTCTCTGTTTCTCCAGCAAGTGTACACTCCCTATAGCAAAAGTCTCTCTCTCTCTAAATAATAATACTTTGAATCCCAGACACAGTGACTTAAAAATCTCACACATGTATCCAAAATCCCAAGAGGAGACTGAAGGAGAAGGGGTTGCAGTGTTGCCATTTCCCACCCCAGGCGATTGATTTCTCGCTTTCTGTTTGTCTGTCTCTGTTTCTCCAGCAAGTGTACACTCCCTATAGCAAAAGTCTCTCTCTCTCTAAATAATAATACTACTAATAATATTCTATAAGTGTAAACAACAAATTATACAAACTACTTCAGTGTTCCAACTTGTCCATCCTAATCTTACAGGTGAAAAACTGATATCCCAGCAGTTTAAGCAATTTCCCCCAAATTTCATAGCCATTTAAAGATAGACAGTGTCATTTCTACAGATTCTGAGGCAAGTTATTTAGGGAAAATGGAGACTTATCTAGGCCAGGACAGCACTTTTATCAGCTCCTGCCAGACCTGAGACTACGCAAAGCTACTGGCAGGGACTGTGACTCCCATCTGAATCTAGGAGTTCTTTTTTCTTTCAGATTTTTGCCAGAGGGCGTGTGCTCTCACTGGAGAGAGAGAGAGAAGGAAAGTTATAAATGATCTCCGAGGGGAGATAGACACACTGCAATGTCGTCTCCATTTTCTTGTCAGGATTTTGGGCATGCATATACATGTGCCCAGTGTGATTTTTCCAACCACTGGGTCCAGGACTTGAACTGCAGTCAGCCATGTGTAAGTCCAGCACCTTAACCACCATACCACCTGCTGGCCCTGAGTTTAGGAATTTTTGTAGACTCTACCTCCTAACAACCATTTGACTCTTTCCTAAGGCCATCTGGTACCCTCAGATCTGACCTGCCATTGGCTTGTACTCAGGTTCTGCCTATTTCTTTCAGGGCAGACACTTAGGCTTCATGGGTTATATACTACATCTATCAGAGGACACAACTTAGAACACTACCACATGAAAAATGTCCCTGACTGGGACCAGCAGTTAGCATAATGGCTATGTCTCTGGACTTCCATGTAGTTGACCGTGATGCGCATCCCAGAACCGGTGGCTTGACACTCACGCCGGGCGCGTGTGAGCGTGCCCAAGATCCCAGGAGGAGAATGGAGGAGAAGGGATTGTGGTGTGGCCATCCCCCCTGGGGGGGGTGTGATTTCTCGCTTTCGGTCTCTCTCTGTCAGTCTGGCGAGCGCACGCTCCCCACACAGTCTCATAGTAGCATCTTCCTTTAGTCTGTTAGGATGGGCCAGTGTTGGGATGGTTTTCTATGACTCTCACACTTTTTTCTGTTTCCTTGTCTCCACTGCAACTTTTAGCACCTTCCCTTGCATTAGCCTTTAGATGCTCTTTACCCTCTCTCTACTTCTCTGTGATGGAGAAATCAGAAATGTATTCTGTGCTTGCTCTTATAGTGTACTGAGGATTGGGACCAGCAGTTAGAGTAATGGCTATGTCACTGGACTCCCATGTAGTTGACCGTGGTTCCAGTCCCGGACCCGGTGGCTTAAAAAACTCACACGGGGCACATGTACATGCGTGCTCAAGATCCTGAGAGGAGAATGGAAGAGAAGGGATGGCAGCATGGCCATGCCCCCTGGGGAGTGATTTCTCTCTTTCTGTCTCTCTGTCTTTCTCTGTCTGGTGAGCACACGTACCCAATAGCAAAAAAACCTCTCCAAAAAAAAAAAAAAGTATACTGAGGATTTAATTCCTCAGTATTAGAAAAATATTGGTATTAATAAATTTTAACATTCAGCGATGTTAGTAACATTTCATTAGTAACATGAAAACTAATGGTTGGCATTCAATAGATAACACTCACTAGGCTTTGTTTAATGTAAGTAATTAGTATAAGATTATGAATTTGGGGCTAACAGGTGCCATGGTGGTTAAGGTAGCTGGATTCCACATAGCTGACCATGTGGTTGGGTCCTGGACCCTGAGACTTGAAAAACATGCAGAGTACCTATGCATGTGTGCTCAGTATCCCGAAATGAGAAATGGAGCAATAGGAATTGCAGTGGGACCATCACCCATGGAAGGGGGGTAGTGCTTTCTCATCCACCACACAAGGAGTGCATGCACACTTTGGCAAATTAAAACAAAAAATTTAGCAATGCCATTTATATCTGAGTCTATACAATGATTATAAAAAATGCTTTTCTCTCATTAAAGCAGGTCTCACACAGAATTAAAACCTTGTTAGCTTACTTAATTATTACGTGTTCTTAAAAGTAATTATACTGTGTAACCTTTTAAAAAATCAACAATTTAGAAGTGCAGAATGTAAAGTGGAAAACAGCAGTGGGAAAGAGAAGGGGGTTGGAGGGATAGGAAGAACTTGGGTACCAGATAGAGTACAAATAGATCAGTGGAATGAATTCTAGAGTACTGTCACACAGTACAGGAATGATAGTTGATGACAGTTTAATGTGTACGTCAGAAATGGAAGAAAAGATTTCTAATGCGCACAACACCAAGTGATGCTCCATGTTTTAGATGGTGATTATGTTTATTCCCTGATTTGATCATTACACATTGTCTTCCCATATTGAAAAACCAATGCATCCCATACATATGTGCAGCGATTATATGGAAATTAGAAATCGTAATGATAAAAAGTCTGCAATGTAGTTTTTCACCAATGTAGGCAGTCATTTCTACTCTAATTAGCCAAGATGAGTGAGCTGTTCCTGTGTGGTCTGACAGACGCGAGAGTCGCCTGCATGAAAAATGCACCAGGGCTGTGCCTAAGGAATATATTTTTGTGTTGCTATGTTGGGAACTGTGTGCAGCTGCTACCAGGCTGTGTCCTCTAGTGGGCTGGCTCTCTCCTATTGTCTTTCTAAATCTGAATCTTTTATTTTTTTTTCCTCATTTTTTTTTCTGGTCTGCCAACTTACCTCCCACAACTCCTTCAAATTAAAACTTAGACTAAGATGCTTCTAAGAAATGTTCTATATTTGTGTGCACAAAGGTGCCTGAGTACTCCTTCAGAATTGTTTGATGTGCTACACGTGGCAGGTACTCGGAAATGCTCCTTTAATAGAATTTGGACTCCATAAAGAAATGTTTTCACTTTGTTATAGCCACATAGTACCCCAACACTTTGGGACCATGCATCGGGCTCCTCTTCTTGGGAAAAAAGTACGAGAAGATTACAGAGTTAGAGGACTCTGGATTTTAGAGATAAGAAGTGCTGGGTGTGAGATAGTTAAGGCTCATTGATTTGTCTTTACAGTCACATATTATTTTGATCACCCCTAACAATGATTTTTAGTCCCCCTTTTATCCTAAAGCCTCTTCCCCCTTCATCCAATTTCATTTAGATCTCCAATTTATGTCCTGTATGAAGTAGAACTCCTTTAGGCAAAGCAGTTGCTACATCCTTTTTGAGCACTTTGCTATATCTCCATGTCTCGGCTGAGCTCTATGGCTTCATGAAGCCATACCCAACTCTTCTTGATCAATTGAAATATCGAAGAGGTACCAGCAAATGGTTACATTGCTGGACTCCCACATAGGTGACCATGGTTTGAGTTCTGGATGTGGCAGCTTAGAACTCACACTAGGTGTGTGTGTATGCGTGCCCAAGATCCCCAGAAGAGAATGAAGGAGAAGGGATTGCAGCATGGTCATCTCCCCTGGGGGATGATGATTTCTAACTTTGTCTTTCCTGTGTGTGCATGCGCCCTATAGCAAAAATATCTCTCTCTTAAAAAAATTTTTGTGTGTGCCTACACACACGCATATAAAAGAATCATCAGATAATTAAATCTTCATCCTACTCTGTTTACTTTATACTTGGAATCACATTAGATACTGTACAAAACACAGAGAATCATAAGACACACACATTTCTCTCCAGATCTGATATATTAGTTTTAATTGCCACAATGCATGGTTTTCAGGTCACCGAGGCTAGGATTCGAACTTCAGTTGGCTATGTGTAATCTGGCATTTTATGCACAGTGCTTAACCACTGAGCTGTGAGGCAACCCAGCAATTTTTAAATTGGTATCGATGACCCATGCTTGTCAAAGCAATATTGAATGAGAATATTTAACATTACTTACTTGTACACGAAGATTCGATTGATACTTACTTTTCACCTTCTAGTAATCTTTTAAATGTCTCTGGAATTAACCTTCAGCCTCTCGTTTGATTGTATTCTGCCCTAAGAGCAATTGCAGAGGAATTCAAATCTGTTCACATGACACCTGGTGGCAGTCACATAGACAGTTACAGTGAGAGACAGCCTTTAGACTATTATGGACCATTATTTCTTGGGCATTAGATAATGAGTTAAAAACATATTTCCCCTTGGCTCAAAATTTCAGCAAGGTTGCACCTAAATTGATGTTGGGAGAGGGCAAGGAAAGGATCAGAATAAAAGGTGGCCTAGGAAGACACTCTAATGACAAATCTGAGCAGGTTGAGCCTCCAGAGAGGTGGCAAGATGAAAGAAAGCTGCAGAATACAGACAGGGGCATATTGACTCACTCCAGTCACTTGGGTCTTTTTTCTCCTCAGAAAAGTGATTTATCATTTATTTAGCCAATGCCATCTGTAGTCATTTCTACTCTTTCTGAGATGCAGAGAGCAGCCTATCTCCCAGATGAATCCGGCCCAGCAGGATTAGGAACACCCAGCACACCTGCAGGGAATGCAAACCAGCCACGGAAGGGTGGATATTCCTGTTGTGTTTGTTACATTACTTAATGTTCACCTCCACACATAGCTGACGCTCATGATACTACCTGTCTTATATCCTTTTTGGAAGCAGGCAAGGTATGATGATTAATACATTACAAAACTTTTAAAACATTGATAGACTCTTTCAGGAAGATATTAATAGACACAGATTGCTTCAGAAGCAAAGCTGACTTCTGATGGGAATTCAGAAGTTGTTTGAGGAATAAAAGAAAGGTCAGGGAACTTAAGATCAGTGTGTGTTTTCTGGTAGATACACAGAATGAAACATCAACATCATTTAAACCTTTGAAATACAGATTCATTTACTGTATACCTTTTAGGTTGAGAACCAGTAGACAATTTGTACTGTGCCGATTCATCTGTTCATGGTTTAATCTCGTGTTTTATATTTAAGATGAAATTATCTAGTCTAAACTCACTCATATTGCAAATGGACTTCTCTAGATCCCTCTCTACTCTCTTCCGGAGGGGGCATTCCCCAGAGGAGACAAAGTGTGCATCGGCTGATGACCAGTTAGCCTGTTCTAGGATGGTAGGTTCTGAGACATCCTGAGAAATACTAGCCTTTTGTCCCAGGCACACAGACGTTACATGCTCTCCACAGTTCACCTTGTTTTAGTAATCTTTTGCCCCTTTAGATATCTGAACAAAATCCTAACTGGGTATTGAATCTTCAGCACCTCTGCAATGTAAGCTAAGATATTCAACCTCAATGCCACAAGACAGCAGATGCTGTGGTCCAAGGAAGATGGAAAAGCAGCCTGACTCCAAATAGCATGTCCTATCAGCTAGTCTAAACTGGATCCTCTCAACGCATCTGAATCTGTGTCTGAGGAGTTTCCTGTAGGAGTTGAAGCTCTGCACATGAGAGACATGAATGGCTAACCCATGCAATCTATCTAGACACACAATGTTGAAATTATGACAAGTAAGTTCATGACCAGTGTATGTGCACCTGGAATGAGTAGGTGTGGGAAGTCTTCTCTTGCTACTCTGTGTGCTAAGCAGGATTAAGGCTTGGGAGCTACACCAAGAACACTAGCTCCTGTTTCTCATTTGTTAGGTCAGAGGAGGTTGGAGAGGGAGCCTCATTTATTACCAGAGTCTCAGAGTTACTGAGGGTGGGGAAGTATTTCTAGACCTAGGATCACTACAGCCGGCTCCTGTCTTAGCTGTTCCGTCACTCACATATATTTTAAGGTTTCTTTGTAAAATGACTATAAATAGAAAATGTTAGTACCAGTGAGGGTAAAGATTGTATTATTAAAATAGCAGTCATCAGGACCAGCAGGTGGTGTAGGGTTAATGTGCTGAACTCCCACAGGGACAGCTGTGGATCGAGTCCTAGACCTGGTGGCTACTTTCTCTCTCTCTCTCTCTCTGGTGAGCCCTATAACAGATTTAAAAAATAGTAAATAAAATTGAGTAATTCTTTTAAAAAAGTAGCAATCATCTGCTTCTTCACCTTATTATAAGTCATACTCAAGGAGTCTGAGTTGCATTTCATGTTTCTTACTCATCCAATACTTACCAAACTCATGCTAAGCCAGGCAAGCCATTGGCAGTATGGGTGCAATATGAATAAAGTACATACTTCCTACAAATACTACGTAAATACTAATATGAAGAGTAGCTGGTAAGCATTGAGCCTGCTTAATCTTAGGACAAATCAGATAAATGCCTGTCAGTATAGCTCATGTACTCAAGACATCTGTGATTTCTAAGACTCTTTACATTCTTTACATTCATATAGATTTTTTAAGAGTTTTTTTTTTTCTTCTTCTTCTGTAGGGCACATGTGCTCACCAGAGAGAAAAAGTAGATACAAAGAGAGGAAAAGTGAGAAAACACCTCCCAGTTGGGATGCCATGCCACAATCTCTTCTCTTCCATTCTCCTCCTGGGATCTTGGGCAGGCACACACATGTGCCCAGCATGATTTTCAAGCCACGGGGTCCAGGACTTGAACCACTCTCAACCAAGTGGGAGTCCAGTGCACAACTGCTATGCTATCTGCTGGTACCCTAAAGCTTGCTTTCAAATTATTCCTTTTTGTAATTATAATTTTCCCATAACAATAATTCCATTGGGACATCTGAAAAGTCATGTTTTGCTTTTGCATAATAAAATATAGAGAAATATGTCATGACTTTTCCAATAACTCAATATTTTCTATGTAAATAGAACAATCTACTCAATTTATTTTATCTATATCTAAATTGATTAGAAACACACCAGGTGAGTACATTCTGACACTCTAAAGTATCAAGTGAATGGAAGGGAAAGGAATATGAAGTTGATGCTTCTGTGCATAATGAACAGCTTTGGGAATAAAATGCAGACTTTAATGATTCAAGTCAGGTTTCTACCACTTTTCCCTGGTCAGGGTAACTTCCATTGTGACAGAGCCCACTCAGGCTAGCTGAAGCCAAGGGATTTTGTGTAAATCTCCAGCAGTCATCTCACTGTCACCCAACATGGAAAGTATAGTACAGTCAGGCCGTGGGAGGATCGGAATGGAGAGCCGGGACTGAGATCCCTTCTTTCCTTTCCTGTTGCCTTCTCTCTGATTTGAGCGTGTCAGCTTCATTTTATTTTCTTACCCAGTTTCTCTTGCTTATTCATATCAGATGTCACTTTGCAAAGTCATTTCTTGGCCCCTTATACCACCGAGTGGCCTTTCATTTGCAATGCCTACATCTAACCAACTGGTCTCTTTGTGTCTTGGTTCAAATTCTCAAGACAGTCTTTTGAGATGTTGATTGATTTGGGGTAAAATATTTACTTAGCATTTTGGGGATGGAAAGGATAAAGACAATAAACCATATTTACTGTAATTTTTACTAGTTTGCTGAGTTTGAATAACAGGTTAAACGTCCTATCTGAAAAATTCTAGACATCTCAATGTCTTTCAAAGAACCACGTGAGGGACCAGCAGTTAGTGTAATGGCTACGTTGCTGGATTCCCATGTAGTGGACCGTGGTTTAAGTCTCGGTCCTGGCGGCTTAAATTCACACCGGGTGCGTGTGCATGTATGCTCAAGATCCCGAGAGGAGAATGGAGGAGAAGGGATTGTGGCATGGCCATCACCCCTGGGGGGTGATTTCTTGCTTTCTGTCTCTCTGTCTCTCTCTGTCTTTCTGGTGAGCGCACACACCCTATAGCGAAAACCTCTCCAAAAAAAGAGAGAGAGAAAAAAAAAAAACCATATGAGAATCATAGAAAATAATGTACATGAAATTGCTGGGTAAAATATGAGGAGTTTAACAGGAAGACAGGACTACCCTGGGCGATATTGGTTACTGAGTAACTTTGGTGGCTGGTGTTCCTGGGACTACAGCTATTGCCCTTTAAATTCACTCCAACTGGGACTAGCAGTTAGCATAATGGCTATCTTACTGGATTCCCATGTAGTCAACCGCGGTTCGCGTCCCAGACCCGGTGGCTTAAAACTCATGCCGGGTACGCGTGCGTGCATGCCCAAGATCCCGAGAGGAGAACGGAGGAGAAGGGATTGCAGAGTGGCCATCCTCCCTGGGGTGTGATTTCTCACTTTCTGTCTCTCTGTCTGGAGAGCGCAAGCGCGCTATTGCAAAAAGAAAAACCTCTCCAAAAAAAAAAAAAATTCACTCCAACTCATTTCAAAAGTGTTAGCCTCACTCATGTAAGACATGAGACTGATGAAATGGCATCTTTGAAGAAGAAACAGAGACCATTCTGTTTAAATTACTAGGATATGAAAATAGGGCAAATTAGGGGCCAGCAGGTGGCATAGTGATTAAGGTGTTGGACTGCTACATGGCTGACTGAGTTTAAATCCTACATCCAGATACTTAAACTCATGCCGGGCACATGTGGGTATGTACCTAAAATCCCAGGAAGAGAATGGAGGAGAAGGAATTGTGGGAACTGGCCATCCCCGTGGGAGTGATTTGTTTCTGTCTCTCCAGTGAACACATGCCTATAGCAAAAATCTCTCAAAAAA
>NW_006159849.1:9603123-9622848 GCF_000334495.1 Tupaia belangeri chinensis | reverse complement strand
GAGCCCATCCCCCCGAGGGCAGGGGGTGTGATTTCTCACTCCCTGTCTCTCTGGCGAACACATGCACTCCATAGCAAAAAAAACCATATGAGAATCATAGAAAATAATGTACATGAAATTGCTGGGTAAAATATGAGGAGTTTAACAGGAAGACAGGACTACCCTGGGCGATATTGGTTACTGAGTAACTTTGGTGGCTGGTGTTCCTGGGACTACAGCTATTGCCCTTTAAATTCACTCCAACTGGGACTAGCAGTTAGCATAATGGCTATCTTACTGGATTCCCATGTAGTCAACCGCGGTTCGCGTCCCAGACCCGGTGGCTTAAAACTCATGCCGGGTGCGCGAGTGTGCATGCCCAAGATCCCGAGAGGAGAACGGAGGAGAAGGGATTGCAGAGTGGCCATCCTCCCTGGGGTGTGATTTCTCACTTTCTGTCTCTCTGTCTGGAGAGCGCAAGCGCGCTATTGCAAAAAGAAAAACCTCTCCAAAAAAAAAAAAAATTCACTCCAACTCATTTCAAAAGTGTTAGCCTCACTCATGTAAGACATGAGACTGATGAAATGGCATCTTTGAAGAAGAAACAGAGACCATTCTGTTTAAATTACTAGGATATGAAAATAGGGCAAATTAGGGGCCAGCAGGTGGCATAGTGATTAAGGTGTTGGACTGCTACATGGCTGACTGAGTTTAAATCCTACATCCAGATACTTAAACTCATGCCGGGCACATGTGGGTATGTACCTAAAATCCCAGGAAGAGAATGGAGGAGAAGGAATTGTGGGAACTGGCCATCCCCGTGGGAGTGATTTGTTTCTGTCTCTCCAGTGAACACATGCCTATAGCAAAAATCTCTCAAAAAAAAAAAAAAGGGACAAATTAATGTGAACTATAGTAAAGGGGAGAGATGTAGATGCTTGAATTCCCAAATGTTGAAATATTTAATACACTATCCAATCTTGACATTTATAATGTATTGCCTTTTTTTTTAACAAAGGGCAAAAAGGCTTAGAAATATTGCAGAAAGGTGAATGAAAGTGGCTGATCTTTTGTTATCAAATACACTTTATAGTTGAACTGTGATCCTTGAGCTAATTATTACTTGAACTAACTACTACTATTTTTTTTTTAAATCAAGTTGATGCACTTAACTTATGGTTTTTCTCTAAAAAAATCAGATTTTGCTTTGGAAATACTGGGATTTGGGAGGATTGTTGAAATTGCAATTCATCATTTTGAAAATAGATCAGAACATACTGAGCAACCATGAAGCAAAAAATATTAACTAATTGATATAATGCTTTGTCATAAAATTCTAGGCTAAATATATATCTAATAGAGTTTATTATTATTTAAGATGTTTAATGGTCTCTATTGACACCATAAAATATAAATTGGAAAAAGTCAAGTGACTCATTCTTGCTCCTAAAATGTTCGTGAGACAGGATTCGACATTTTCTATGTAACCACCTGACTCACAGAACATCTTGGCATAGTCTAAATTCTGCTGTAACCTGAGGCAGTATGAGTGGCTGAGATGTCATTTTTGGGATAATACATCCGATTGGATTACAAGTTACATATGAAGATGCTTAATTAAATTTTTTAATGTTTCATTTATTTCTTCCATGAGTGAGAAGAACAGAGAAAGAAAAAGAGAGAGACAGTCACTCACAACAGGGTCTTCATGCCTCAATCCACCCCCAGTCTCAGCAGGCCCAGGTCATGGCTCCTCAAAATACTCAGGAAACTCAGAAAGGTCTCAAGATAGAGACCTAGGACCTCTCCCCCGTGGATCCAGTGGTGTTACCATTGCTCCTTTGCCTGACCATAAATTTTCATTTAAGGGAATTCATCACAATCTCACAAGTAACATTTAAAAAATTTTTTAAAATTATTTAACTGTATTTATTTATTTACTTATTTTGACCAGAGAGGGAGGGAAGAAGAGAGAGAGAGAGAAAGAGAGAGAAAGCTGCCAGGTCTGGGACTCGAACTATAGTCAGGTATGTGAGAGTCCAGTGCCCTTAACCACCATGCCACTTGCTGGCCCCATCACAAATAGCATTTTGAATGACAGTATTTTATGGTATCATCACCTGATTGGATGAATCATTTGGGTGGTCTGTCTATATGTGGATTATCTGAGTAAAATCCATACACTAACATTAATTTAACATTACTGTGAGATTTCCCTTGACCTCCAAGATAGCTTATGGTGAAATGGGTAATTCTGATAATCTGAATTCTTTAGAGAGTTAAGGCTACTACTAAACATAAGATGGGATCTCAAACCATATTAAATATTATGACATACTACCATTTCTCACCATCATCATAAAAAATATCCAAGTTGTTTATTCAACCAAAAATTTTGGTGAAAGCTTTCATAAGTCAAAGCTTCTCCCCAACCCCTGGGCTACTGTATCTGTAATTTATTATTAAACATTTAGCTTTCATACATCTGTGTATTTCTTAGAAAGCTTTTATGTACCTATGAATGTTTTTCCTCATCTATTTTCCCTTTTGTGATAACTTCTAGTTGTTTGCTTCTAACATTTTTCTCATATATGAAAGGACTTCAGAAAGATTGTGGAAAGGGCTGGTCTCATAGTACAGGGGTTAAGTGCTGTGCTGAGGGAGCCAGATATCATGACTGTTCATGGTTCAAATCCTGGTCCTGGAAGCTTGAAAAACATACCAGGCTCATGTGAGCATGCATCTAGGATCCTGATGGGAAGAAGGAATGGAGGAAGGAAGATTGTGATAGGACCAAGTCCCACATGGGACAACTTCTGTCTGTCTATGTCCCTGGAAGGTGCAAATGCTCTCTGATATTAAAAAAAAAGGGGGGGGGTACCAGCAGTTGGCGTAACGGCTATGTCGCTGGACTCCCACGTAGTCGACCGTGGTTCGTGTCCTGGACCCGGTGGCTTAAAACTCACGCCGGGCGCGTGTGCATCCGTGCCCAAGATCCCAGGAGGAGAATGGAGGAGAAGGGATTGCTGTGTGACCATCCCCCCTGGGGGGTGATTTCTTGCTTTCTGTCTCTATGTCTCTCTCTGTTTGTCTGGCGAGCGCACGCGCCCTATAGCGAAAACCTCTCAAAAAAAAAAAAAAAAGAAAGAAAAAACAAAACTCACTTTTTTATTTTAAAAGACCATGGAAATATAGACTTAAAGTAAGAATTTATTTACTTTAGGAAATCCATGCATGATTTTTCCACAATATGTATTTGTGCGAACTATTTGAAGACCCCCTTGTATTAGTCATGTTTCTTCAAGCCCATTGTAGGTATTCTGAGGACAGAAAGTACTTCTTACACCTCTGAATACACTAAACACTGCTCACAAAAATTAACATGCGCAAATGAGAAAGGACTTTTCCCTTTACAGATGACTGCCCTAGCTTATAGGCCTTAGAAATTCATACACATTTTTTATCTTCTGTGTCTTGTCATTGATATACACTAGGAAGGCATTTCACAGAAACTATTGTCATTATATCAATGAAGCATCAAGGTAATACACTTTATATCATGTTAGCAAATGTATACAGTTTTTAACTCGGTTTATTTTTGTATATTTTTTGTATCTCATGACATATTGTAGGAATCGGAAGTTGTCTAATATATGAATGCCTCATGTGAAAGTGATATTTGTGTATAGTCATAGATTTATGTTAATTGATTTTTCTATTTGATTTTAAATGAGTTTAGACAAAGGAGTGAGTGACATAACCTTTTGCTCTAAAACCGTCTCTTTCACTAGACTTGTAAAACAGATTAGACTGGCAAAGACTGGAGGGGAGAATACTAGTTTCAAAGTGGTTGAGACAATTGAGGCAAGGAACGATGACAATGTAAGGGCCCAGTTTAGTGGCAATGGGACTGTAGGAAAGGATAGATTCAAGACATTTAGTAGGTAGAATTAAAAAATAATGATCGCAGTTCCGATATAGAGAGAGCAAGAGGAAACAATGTGTTGGAAAGATCTCTCTGACTGCATTTCAGAGAATAAAGGAAACCGAAGGAGAGCGATAGGCTGACTTCTTAGGGAGTTTTGCAGTTGTCCATGATGGTAACATGGACTAGGGTGAAAGCAGAGGAGAGGAAGAGAAGTGGACCAGTTCCACAGATACAGTGTCCAGAAAAAAAAAAAAAAAGAAAAAAAGAAAGGACTTGGTTAAGAGAGGGGGAGGAGGGAGAAGGAAGAGTCACGGATGGCACCTACGGGTGAGTAGGTGAATGAATCATCTACTGAGACAGGGACTTGTGGAAGAGTACCTTCTCTGGATGAAAGATCGAAAGTTTCTTTTTGGCATGTCAGTGTTGAGGTGACTTTGGGACATTCAAGAGAATGTCCTCACAAAAGTGAGTGAACATGTTTCTAGAGCCATGAGGGGAGATCTGGGTCAGAGATACACAATTGTGAGTCATCATGCGTAGGTGGTATTTAAAAGTCTGGGATTGAAAGAGACTGCTAGAGAGAGAGAAGGTGGGCTATAGGGCCAAGAGGAACTGTGGCATTTACACACTGGGTAGAGGAAGTGAAACCTGCAAGGAGATAATGAGGAGTGGCCAGGATTGGATTTTACTGGGCAAGAGCAATGAGAAAACAAGTGATAGAGTATACAGGTTATTGGGAAAAAAAATTCCTTTTCTGTCCTGTCTCTGATCAACACTGATATTCTCTTATTTCTACACTAATCTGTGATGGTCTGATCCCTTCATGGAAATTCTCCTTATAAGCAGAGAACTCTGCCTTATGAATAGTTTGTTCAATACTTAGACCATAGAATGAAGGAACTTCAGAAATGTCATGGACAGATATAATTAAAGTAAAAGTTTATTTTGATGTAAAAAAATTGAAATCCATGCTTTTTTATTTTTTTTTTTTAAGAGAGAGTTTTGCAATAGGGCATGTGAGCTCTCCAGAAGAGACAGAAAGTGAGAAATCACCACCTCCCCCCCTTCCTCCGAGGGAATGGGCACACCACAATCCCTTCTCCTCCATTCTCCTCTTGGAATTTTAGGTACACACACACACACACACACACACACACACACACTCTCTCTCTGTGTGAGTTTAAGCCGCCTGGCTTGGAACTTGAACTGCAGTTGACTATGTGGGAGTCCAGCGACATAACCATTATGCCATCTTCTGATCCCCATGCCTTTTTTGTTTTGTTTTGTAATACTCATTATCCATGAACTTTTATGAAGACCTTGTACATATTTTTTCTTTTTAATTATTATAGCAAATATGTTTATAACAGCAAGGTTATGGAAGCATAACTTTAGAATTGGTTTCACTCTATCCAGCTATTCTTTCAATTTTCCAGAAAGCATGTGTGCTCATGGGAAAAAGAAAGGGAAAGTGAGAAAGTGATTCCCCCCTCCAATGTAGAATGACCATGCCGCAGTCCCCTCTCCTACATTTCTATCTACTTTTCAGAACCTTGGGCAGATGTACACACACTCTGGGAGCATTTCTCTAGCGGCGGCTCTGGAACTAAAACCACACAGCTGGCCATGTGAGATCCGACCACCTGAACCGCCACACCACAGGCTGGTCCCTGCTGTTCCTTTTAGTAGATTTCTCATCCTTTAGGGAAGATAAGTAATATCTTCTGGGATAGATGTGGTCTAGAAGATATTCTCTACCTCAACCCTTACTCAAACTCCTAACCTTCCCACAGCTTTTTTGGGAATTCTCTTTTTAACCATTTCTTGCCCATATGGTCTAATTATAGTACCTTACTCCTTAAAAGAACAAAGTAAAAATGATAGAAAGCCTTTCCAGATTAGAAATTTTTTTAGGGGGGGAGGGAGATTTCTGCTATAGGGTACATGCACTCACCAGAGAGATAGAGGGAGAAGGAGAGACAAAAAGTGAAAAATCAATCCCATACCACAATCCCTTCTCCATTCCCCACTCAGGATTTTGGGCACACACGCACACATGCCCTGTGTGAGTTTCAAGCTACAGGTCTGGGACGGTAACTGCAGCCAACCATGTGGGAGTCCAGTGCCTTAACCATTATGTCACTCGTTGAATTAGAATTTTTCAGCTGCTCCTTTTCAGGCATCCCAGGAACCAATAACAAGAGTTTTTGTTTTTGTTCTCAAAATTTCTTTCCTGTTTTATGCAGTAATAGCTGTGGTTTAATAGTGACTTCTAAAGGTCAGTTGCTTATTGACAAACTAGTGGAATTTCTTTTTTTTTTTTTTTTTTAAGAGGTTTTCGCTATAGGGCGCGTGCGCTTGCCAGACAGAGAGAGACAGAGAGACAGAGAGACAGAAAGTGAGAAATCATCCCCCAGGGGAGATGGCCATGCCACAGTCCCTTCTCCTCCGTTCTCCTCTCGGGATCTTGGGCACGCATGCACACGTGCCCAGCGTGAGTTTAAGCCACTGGGTCTGAGACGCGAACCGCAGTCAACTACATGGGAGTCCAGCGACATAGCCATTACACTAACTGCTGGTCCCCAAACTAGTGGAATTTCTGAGGCTGAGGTTAACATTTTAATAATAATAATATTATTATATTAACTAGATAGTATAATCTTATAGAGCATACTGTGATGTTAATTTTATCTGTCAGCTAGGCTAAGGAAAACCCAGAGAGCAGGTAAAATATTATTTCTGAGTACATTTATGAGGGCATTTCCAGAAGAAATGAGCATTTAAATCAGCAGATTAAGAAGATCACCCTCACCAATATGGGCAGGTGTTATTCAGTCCTTTCTAGTCCTAAATAGAAAAGAAGGTAGAGGAAGAATGAATTCATTCTTCTCGAGCTAGGACATTGACACTGCTGGGTCTTGGGCCTTTGGATTTAGACTAGGACTTACATCATTGTCTCCACTTGTTCCCGGGCTTTTGGGCTGGTATTAAAACCATTTCATTGACATTTTTAGGTCTCCAGCCAGCAGGTGGTAAGTTGCGGGACCTCCTTACCCTCCATAATTGCATTAACCAATCTCTCATAATACATCCCTTTCTATTAATGTTTATCTACACACATCATATTGGCTGTGTTTCTCTGGAGAATCCTGACAAATGCAAGTCCATAGTATTTGGCCATGGAGATAACTATAAATCTCAGCCCATTGATTTGCCTCCTGAGGGACCTTGTATAAATAAAAAGTAATGAACTTTTGGAATAGTAAAAAAATAAATAAGTATTGATAATTGCAACAAAATTGATAAATCTCAAAATCATACTATATGAAAAACCCAGGTGCCCCTCCAAAAAAAAAAAAAAAGAATACATACTGTGCATATTGTATGATTTTACTTAGGTAAGATTTTAGAAACATAAATTTATCTGTAGTAACAGAAAGCTGGTCTGTTGTTGCTTGGAACTGGGGCCTGGGGTTAGGGGAGGAGTCTGGGAGAGATCACCAAGGAGCACAAGGAAACTTTAGAAAGTAGCAAATGTTCCTTATCTTTGTTGTGGTGCTGGTTTAACATGTCAAAACTAATCAAGTAATGCACTTTAAATATGCACAGTTTATTTTGCTTCAATTATACGTTAATGAAATTGTGAAAGACAAAACCATACTAAGTGACTCAAGAAGAAACAACATCAATTTTAAAGTTCCTTCCAATTCTCTTATTCTATGACACTCCTATTTTAGAGGTAAGAACTAGAGACAAGGAGCAAAGTATTTTATAAGAGTTACATTTGTACCTGACGTTAGAGATATTGGTTACGGTTACTGATTGCTAGCTCCCAAAACTCCTGGTATAACTGAGGGTTTCCTCTTTCACAAAAGTTCTCTGTCTCTCTCCTCTTCCTTTAAAGGTTTTTGTCTTAAGGCATTTGTGCTACTTAAGAAAAAGAGACAGAGACAGTGAGAAGGAAAGTGAGAAAAATCACATGGTGGGAGGGAAGCCATGCTGCAATTCCTTCTCCTGCATTCTCCTCTTGGGACTTTGGGTGCACACACACACGTGCCCGGCATGATTTTTAAGCCACCAGGTCCGAGACTTGAACCGTCATCGGCCATGTGGTCGTCCAGCAACATAAACACTTTGCTATCTGCTGGCCCCATCAAAATCTTAACTAGTGAGAGAAGAATTCTGTGGAAAAACATATTTTTAAGTTGTCTGAAATTTTAAAATACTCGTTGGCTGAAAGGGCGCGTGCGCTTGCCAGACAGAGAGAGACAGAGAGACAGAGAGACAGAAAGTGAGAAATCATCCCCCAGGGGGGATGGCCATGCCACAGTCCCTTCTCCTCCGTTCTCCTCTCGGGATCTTGGGCACGCATGCACACGTGCCCAGCGTGAGTTTAAGCCACTGGGTCTGAGACGCGAACCGCAGTCAACTACATGGGAGTCCAGCGACATAGCCATTACGCTAACTGCTGGTCCCCAAACTAGTGGAATTTCTGATGCTGAGGTTAACATTTTAATAATAATAATATTATTATATTAACTAGATAGTATAATCTTATAGAGCATACTGTGATGTTAATTTTATCTGTCAGCTAGGCTAAGGAAAACCCAGAGAGCAGGTAAAATATTATTTCTGAGTACATTTATGAGGGCATTTCCAGAAGAAATGAGCATTTAAATCAGCAGATTAAGAAGATCACCCTCACCAATATGGGCAGGTGTTATTCAGTCCTTTCTAGTCCTAAATAGAAAAGAAGGTAGAGGAAGAATGAATTCATTCTTCTCGAGCTAGGACATTGACACTGCTGGGTCTTGGGCCTTTGGATTTAGACTAGGACTTACATCATTGTCTCCACTTGTTCCCGGGCTTTTGGGCTGGTATTAAAACCATTTCATTGACATTTTTAGGTCTCCAGCCAGCAGGTGGTAAGTTGCGGGACCTCCTTACCCTCCATAATTGCATTAACCAATCTCTCATAATACATCCCTTTCTATTAATGTTTATCTACACACATCATATTGGCTGTGTTTCTCTGGAGAATCCTGACAAATGCAAGTCCATAGTATTTGGCCATGGAGATAACTATAAATCTCAGCCCATTGATTTGCCTCCTGAGGGACCTTGTATAAATAAAAAGTAATGAACTTTTGGAATAGTAAAAAAATAAATAAGTATTGATAATTGCAACAAAATTGATAAATCTCAAAATCATACTATATGAAAAACCCAGGTGCCCCTCCAAAAAAAAAAAAAAAGAATACATACTGTGCATATTGTATGATTTTACTTAGGTAAGATTTTAGAAACATAAATTTATCTGTAGTAACAGAAAGCTGGTCTGTTGTTGCTTGGAACTGGGGCCTGGGGTTAGGGGAGGAGTCTGGGAGAGATCACCAAGGAGCACAAGGAAACTTTAGAAAGTAGCAAATGTTCCTTATCTTTGTTGTGGTGCTGGTTTAACATGTCAAAACTAATCAAGTAATGCACTTTAAATATGCACAGTTTATTTTGCTTCAATTATACGTTAATGAAATTGTGAAAGACAAAACCATACTAAGTGACTCAAGAAGAAACAACATCAATTTTAAAGTTCCTTCCAATTCTCTTATTCTATGACACTCCTATTTTAGAGGTAAGAACTAGAGACAAGGAGCAAAGTATTTTATAAGAGTTACATTTGTACCTGACGTTAGAGATATTGGTTACGGTTACTGATTGCTAGCTCCCAAAACTCCTGGTATAACTGAGGGTTTCCTCTTTCACAAAAGTTCTCTGTCTCTCTCCTCTTCCTTTAAAGGTTTTTGTCTTAAGGCATTTGTGCTACTTAAGAAAAAGAGACAGAGACAGTGAGAAGGAAAGTGAGAAAAATCACATGGTGGGAGGGAAGCCATGCTGCAATTCCTTCTCCTGCATTCTCCTCTTGGGACTTTGGGTGCACACACACACGTGCCCGGCATGATTTTTAAGCCACCAGGTCCGAGACTTGAACCGTCATCGGCCATGTGGTCGTCCAGCAACATAAACACTTTGCTATCTGCTGGCCCCATCAAAATCTTAACTAGTGAGAGAAGAATTCTGTGGAAAAACATATTTTTAAGTTGTCTGAAATTTTAAAATACTCGTTGGCTGAAAGAGAACTATATATTGTATGAACACAATTATTGAAAAATAAAACATTTTACTTACCATTCAGTTGTCTTTTAACTATATGCAATAAAAGCTCATTATAAAGTATAGAAATCCTGTTCAAATTTGTAACAAGTAAGAATTTTAAGTTTTGAAAAAGCACCACTTTAGATGTCAAAAATAGTGATTAATTAATTCATGGATCATTACTATATTGTGAGTTAAGCCTCTATTACACAATATTAAAATCCCTGATTTTGACTCTTCTTTCATAACTTAGGATTCATTAGCAGTCAAATACGTCTTAATTATTATAAACGCTGTATTATTAGACAGTACTTACAGAGGTTAATTTTTTTCTCACTCCACTTTTAATGTTGAAGCCCTGTCTGTACTTTTTCCTAGAATATATTTAAGAGATATGTGTTCATTTGTGCTTTAAGTACTTGGTCACAGATGGGCCAAAATTCAATAAGCATAATTAATACTATTTTTGATCATTTCTGAGTGCTTTCTTACAAATAGTAGTATTTTGTTAGATGAAAATAAAAGCAGTTCAAAAATGTTAGAGGGGCCAGCAGCTGGCATGGTGGTTAAGGCCATGGATTCCCACAGGGCTGACTGCTGGACCTGGTGGCTTGCTTTTTCACTTTCCCTTCCTTTCTCTCTCTCTGTCTCTAATGAGCACATGAACCCTATAACAAATAAAAATAAATAAAATTAAAATGAATAATTCTAAAAACAATGTTTTTTTTTTTTTGGAGAGGTTTTTGCTATAGGGCGCATGCGCTCACCAGACAGACAGAGAGAGACAGAGAGACAGAAAGCGAGAAATCACCCCCCCAGGGGGGATGGTCATGCCACAATCCCTTCTCCTCCATTCTCCTCTCGTGATCTTGGGCACACACGCACATGCGCCTGGCGTGAGTTTAAGCCACCGAGTCTGGGACTTGAACAGCAGTTGACTACGTGGGAGTCCAGCGACATAGCCATTACGCTAACTGCTGGTCCCCAAAACAATGTTAAATACAATTAAAATGACAGGGTTTTATTGTTGCTCTCTATTTTTTAATTATTTTTTATTTTTTTTTTTTAGAGAGAGATTCTTTTGCTATAGGGTCTGTGCGCTTTCCAAAGAGACAGAGAGAGGCAGAAAGTAAGAATAGCAACACCCCCAGCCAGGGTCGATGTCCGGGCCACAGTGCCTTCTCTCCCATTCTCCTCTTGGGATTTTGGGCACATATGTACATGTGTTGGTATGAATTTCAGTCCCTCAAGTCTGGGAATTGAACTACGGTCAACCATGTGGGAATCCAGCAATTTAACTATTATACCATCTGCTGGTCCCATTTTTTTGTTGTTGTTAAATTTCTTTCTTTCTCTCTTCCATGAAAGAGAATAAAGAGAGAGCATGGGAGAGATAGGTATCCCCAACAGGGTCTTCATGGCAGGGTCTTTACCCAGCTTGTGCCAGGCTGGGTCATGGACATGTGTGCGGACTCCAGTGTGCACAGGGAAGCCCTGGTACACAAACCAAGAACCTCCCCATGTGGCAGCACTGCATTACTGTTGCACTACCAGCTGGTCCCTATCCTATATTTTGAAAAACTCATTGTGTTGACCCTGTAGAAAACACACAGAAATTGTTTTCATCATTTTTTATGTATTAAAACATCATTCTCATTCTGGCAAAATACTTAGGACTCCTTTTCCACTAGAAATAATTGATCCATCTTTTCTATGACAGAAACTAAACACAGAAAATCATAGGGACTATGGCCTATGTATAACCTCAAAAATCTTCATTGTCTCAAAAAATTGGGAATTCAATACATATCAATGTGTAAGTAGAAAAGAATTAGAAGTGATCATGTAAGTTGTGAATGATATTACCCACTAGAAAGCACAGTGGTCATTCGGCCCATGGGAATATTTTACCTTTATAATGAGATAAATTCTTGTGGGTTGTACTAGTTTTCTATTGCTATTGTAATTAATTTCCATGACCTCAGTGGCTTAAACTTAAACAATAAAAATGCATTATCTTCTGTAGGTCAGAAGTCTAATGTGGATCTCACTGTGCTAAAACCGAGGTACAGCAAGGATGTGTTCCCTTAGAAGGCTCTGGGGGAGCCTCCATTTTCTTGTCCATTTCAGTGTGTATGGTCACCCTGTGATTCTTGGTTCATGCCTGCTTCCTCCATTGTTGAAGACAGCAATATTTCATGTCTCTGTGATCTCTCTCTGACTCACCTCAGGGGCCAGGGTGCTTTTAAGAACCTATGTGGTTGGGGCCAGCAGGTGGTGTGGTGGTTAAGACATTGGACTTTCACATGGCTGACCATGGTTGGAGTCCTGAACCTGATGACTTGAAAATCACACCAAGCACATGTGTGTATGTGTGTGTGTGTGTGTGTGTGTGTGTGTGTGTGTGTGCGCCCAAAATCCCAAGAGGAAACTGAAGGAGAAGGAATTGTGACATGGCCATTTCCCCTAGGGTGGTGATTTCTCACTTTCCCTTTTCCTGTCTCTGTCTCTTTCTAGTTAGTACACATCCTTGTGGGAGGAAAAAGGAGTTTATGTGGTTAGGTTAGGCCTACCTGCATAATCCAGAGTAATCTCTCTTTCTCAAGGTCATCAACCTTAATCACACTGTAAAGTCCCCTTTGCAACATAAGGTAACACATGAGTTCTAAGGATTAGGACATGAACATTGGGAGGTCATTATTCAGTTTACCATTTGGTGAAATACTGAAACAGTCAGGGGTAAAACCAGAGCAGGGAGAGACTGAACAGCATTAACAGGCATGTTTTGGTGAGTATCTGTTCATATCGTTTTCAACAGAAGAGTCAGCAAATGAAAAAGTAAATTATCAATAGAAAGAAAAGTAGACATTAGGGCAACACGTTTTAGTTACCGGTTGTCATGGTTTGCACATAGAGCAATAGTCTTTGTTCATTCAGTATTTAAATAAATTACACTAACAGGCCTTTCCTGTCATGTTTTTCAATCTGGGTAGCAGATGTAACTTCATCATTTAGGTACTTTAAGTTCTATCTCAAACATTAGTGCCAATTAGTGGAAAAGCATTAAGGTAAAATAGAACTAGGTTACTAGACAAATTTTAAGCCTATAGTTTCTTGCCTAAATTTAATTTAGCATCCATAGGAGAATAATAAAAACTATAAACTAAATAAACTACAAGCCAAATTTGGCCTCCTCAGGAAAAAAAAAATGATCTGCCTAAATAGATAAAACTATGATATGTACACATCCAGAGAAGAGCAAGATTTAATTATAGCTTATATATTTTTAAAAAATTATTTAATTTTATTCATTAGTATCATTTTTTTAAATCTGCTGTAGGATGCATGTACTCATCAGAGACAGTGGACAGTGAAAGTTAGAGATGGAGGGAGTTAAGAGAGAGAGAGGGAAGTGAAAATGCAAGCTGCCAGGTCCAGGGACTCTAACTGCGGTCAGCCATGTAGGAGTCCAGTGCCTTACCCATCATGCCACCTGTTGGCCCCAGTTATAGTTTTCAATTAACAAAACAAACTCCAATTGTGACAAAACTTATTGATAAAGAAAGGCAGATTGTGCATTAAAAATCTTTTCAAAGCATTGCTGGATAATATCTTCTTTGTTTAAGTTAATTAAATACCTTTAATTTCTTACAGAATCCTTTTAAACTATATTTTTCTTACTTAAATAGATTTTAATAAATGAACTGGGTAAATATTCATATAACTCTAATAGACAGTTACCAATGTAATTGGATTTGGTATTAAAATTAATTGCAGTTTGATATTTGGAGCTCAAATGATAAAACCAGAGCCACTTATGTGAAGCAGATAAGTAGGCGTATTTTGGGAAATTTTTTAGCTTCAAAGTACAGAAAGTTTGAAAAAAAAATGCCTCTCCTCTCCTCTCATTGATGTCTATGAAGGCAGTGACTAGTTTTTATTTAAAATAAATAACTCATTATGCAGTAGAATTATTTGGTCTTTTTAAAAAATTAATTGATATATGAGTATAAATTAGTATCAGAGTTACTTATATAAATCTCTTAACTCCCCTTCCCCCCTCCCCATGGCTGGACAGTCTTGGAAGAGTTCCCTTGATTTTCCTCCTCTTTGAGTCTAAAGGGGAAAAGGGAAAGATTGAGGAAAGTAGAGTTTGGAGTTAGTAGAAAAAAAATATAATAATGCTTGATTATTGATTGATTGATTTATAATTTGCCAGAGGGCATGTGTAGTTGCCAGGAAGAGACAGCGAGAGGGAGAAGGAAAAAGCCCTCAATCAGGCATAGTCACGCCACGGTCTTTATTTTTTTTCCTTTCTCCATTTCTCCATTCTGCTGGGATTTGGAGTATGCATGCATATGCACAAAGATGGGACTTGAACTGTGTTATTGGACATGTCGGGCTGGCCTGAGAATTAATGCTTATTGAACACCTCATTTGTACCAGGTGCACTGCTTCAGGCTTTCCATGCATTGCCACAACTTTCTGAATGTGTTGTTATCCTTGAGAGAGAACCGAGACTTACGGTGGCCAAGAATCTTCTGCAAGGTGAATGCCCTAAGCACACAGCTTGGCTCGAACTCTCACAGGTTGACTCTACCACCTCCATGCTGAGCCTTAGGGCCATTTTGTTTTATGTTGTATTTTCAAACAAGGTCCTACCAGACTAAAAGTAAAAGCAAGTTGAGACCCTTAAATTTCACATTGGCATGTGAAATTGTAGGACCCCCCAAAGCAGCCCAAGGCCCCCAAATCAGAAAACCTTTCAAGTCAGGGAGCCTCATTCTCCTGGCGGTGTGATCACTCAGTCTAACCTCAGGCCTTAGCCCTAGGTTAGGAATCTTCTCTGGACACGTGGAACATGCTGTGTGCTGTGCTCTCTGCTTGGCCGGGACACAGTCATACTTCAGCTCCCAGTACCCTGTTTTGTCAGACTGCATGGGAGTTCTCTGAGACCTTTGGCTTCACTTTCCATTTCTCTTTTATACTTATTAGGGGTTAATGTGGTAAGAATGGGGCCAAAAATACTTTCCCTAATTTTAAAAGAATCTCCTCAATAAAGTTGACTGTAGAGAACAATAGAAATTTTTAAAAAAACTAGGGTGAAACTTGTATGTTGAGGAATAAGGAAGGTAGAAATATGTGGGAAATATGATTAACAAAATGTTAAATGTAAATCTATGTAATATTTTTATTCATTATAGAATAAATATGGGGCCAGTCCTGTGGCCTAGTGGTTAAGAGAACTGATTCTCACATGGTTGACTATGCAGTTCGAGTCCCACCCCAGTAGTTTTTTGAAAATCATACCAGATGTGCACATGTGTTCCAAATCCTAATGGAGACGGAGGAAAAGAAATGGTGGTAGACAATGCCCCATGGGGAAGTGCTCTCTCTCTTTCTCTTCCCCTGTCTCTCTGGTGAGTGTACATCCACCATGAAAAAATAATAAGAAAGGGAACCAGCAGTTAGTGTAATGGCTATGTCGCTGGACTCCCACGTAGTCGACCGCGGTTCGCGTCCCAGACCCGGTGGCTTAAAAAACTCACGCCGGGCGCGTGTGCGTGCGTGCCCAAGATCCCAAGAGGAGAATGGAGGAGAAGGGATTGCGGCATGACCATCCCCCCTGGGGGGTGATTTCTCGCTTTCTGTCTCTATGTCTCTCTCTGTCTGTCTGGCGAGCGCACTACAGTGAAAATCTCTCCAAAAAAAAAAAAATAAAATAATAATAATAATCTCTTGCTCCTATTGGGACTTTGAACGTGGATACACGTGCACCCAGCATGGTTCTTAAGCCTCTGGGACTTGAACCACACAGTCAGCCATGTGGGATCCAGCTGCTCCAAACCACCACACCACGGGTTGGCCTGTTTGTGGTGTATTTACCACAGGTGTATGTTAATCATCTTTCAGGCCAACAGAGTATAATTTAGGAAAATGTCTGTAAGGGGAATTTAACATGTAGGCAGGCATTATTATGGGAAGATACTCATTGCCACAGGAAAATGGTTCAACAAAACCCTACATGGCTTTTCAATGTGATGTCTTCAGTCTCTACCAGTGGTGTTTACAAAGAATGTATAATGATATTAAAAAAAAAATAAATAAAACACTCTACGGTGATATTTTAAAAGCAAGATCAAACATTAGGGATATGATCTTTTCTTAATTATGAAAATGCATAAAAATTTTAAACAAAATTGCTGAAATTTTAGCAGTGCTTGCCTGGGGGAGTTCTGGCTTATTACTGTTTTTTTTTTTTCTACTTTATTATACTCTTCCAATATCCACAATTGGAAAAACAAACAAGTCGTATGATGGAAGAGAAAAACAGAGGAGTTCCAGTGAGGAAACAACATATCCTTCTAGCCAGAAAGAATTTATCATCGTTGCACATTGATTCAGCGATCCTTCTGTTTAGGTTAAAGTCAGTAGAAATCAAGCAATAACTGTAGACCTAAACACCATCTCAGTAAGGGGAAAATGGAATTATAAATCATATGGGATGGTACTTGACCATGATAAATCAAGAAAAGGGGTATTAGGAGTCATAAGAGGCACATATTTTAGACGTTAAAATATAATTTGGGCCAGCAGGTGGCATGGTCATTAGGGTGTCATTAGGGTGGCTGGGTCCCACATGGCCAGACCCAGCAGCTTGAAAAGAGTAGTGGACATGTGTGTGTGCATACCCAAATTCCTGAGAGGGCAATGGGTGAAAAGGGACTGGGGCATGACCATTATGAATGGTGCTTTCTCAGTTTTTTCTCTCTCTGGTGAGTGTATGCACCCTATAGCAATTTTTTTTTTTAAGATGACATGATTTACTTGTGAACACAAATATCTATTGAATAAATAATCTTGGAGTAAAATATAAATAGCATCTTAATGCTTTTGCCATCTTCTGCCTTTTTGTAATTTCTTTGATAATGTCACTTGTGTTGTAAAAAAATCCAAACAGATCATCTAGGAATTTAGAAATTGAGCTATCAAGTTTCAGTTCACGATTTTAAACTGTATTAAAGTACTAGATTTGAGTATTTATATCAGTGAGCAATGACTACAGTATGTATATTTATAAAGATATTACTTTTTAAAGTTTTAGTGTTTGGACTTTTTTTTTAAAAAAATAGGCTTTTTAAGATAGCAGTTTTAAGTTCACAGCAAAGTTGAGCAGAAATTACAGAGAGTTCTCATGTACCCCTTGCTTCGCACATTCATAGCCTCCCCCCAGATCAACTCCTCACCACAGTGGGAGTTTTGTTACAGTTGATGAACCTACACCAACCTGTCATTATCACCAGAAGGCCATAGTTCATATTAGGGGTCACTTTTAACGTCCATTCTGCACATGCTGATAAATGTATAATGACAAAATTGTTTCACTTCCCTGAAAATCTTCTGTACCCTGCCTATTCATCTTTCCTTTCCTCTAACCCCCTGATTTCTTTTTTTATTTTTAGTTATTTTTTTCTTTTCTTGTTTTTTTTTTTTTAAATATATTCAGTCACCGAATATCATTACAGCTTGCAAAATGAATTTTCTCAGCATGAATATACTGTACTTTAGTCCAGTTAAAGATATTATCACATATGTTATCATTACCAAATAATTGTTGTCATAGTTTTGTCTTTTTCAGAATTCCAGATAGTTGGGGTCATATGGTATAATAACCGATTTTATATTGACTTCTTTCACTTAATCATATGCATTGGAAGTTTCTCCGTTTCTCTTTCATGACTTGATAGCTTAGTTCTTTTTGTCACTGAATAGCATTTCATTGTATGGACGTACCACAGTTTATCCCCAAATAGCTTGTGTCTTCACATCAGGGACATTTCAGCTGCTTTCATATTTTGGCAGTTATGAATAAAGCTGCTACAACTGGTCGATGTACAGGTTTTTGTGTGAATGTCAGTTTTCAGTCCTTCTGGGTAAATACCAAGGAGAGTAATTTTTAACAGTTATGTGTTCATTTTAGATCAAAGTTCTCTGTCAGATATTTCTTTGGCAAATATTTTCTTCCAGTCTCTGATTCGCTCTCCCAGCTTCCTGCCCGTGTCTTTCACAGTACATGTTGTATTTAATGAAGTCCCGTTTTTCAGGTCTTTTTCCTAGATTATGCCTTTGGCGGTTTATCTAAAAAGTCATGCCTGTACCCAAGATCATCTAGATTTTCTCCTACATTGTCTTCTAGGAGTCTTATAGTTGTGTTTTACGTTTATGCCTGTGATTCATTGTGAATTCATTCCTGTGAAAGGTATAAGGTCTGCGTTCAGATTCAATTGTTTTTCTGTGTAATTTAGTTGTTCCAGTCCCATTTTTCAAAATGTGCATGGACAGGGACCAGCAGTTAGCGTAATGGCTATGTCGCTGGACTCCCACGTAGTCGACTGCGGTTCAAGTCTCGGACCCGGTGGCTTAAACTCACGCTGGGCGTGTGTGCGTGCATGCCCAAGATCCCGAGAGGAGAATGGAGGAGAAGGGATTGCGGTGTGGTCATCCCCCTGGGGAGCTGATTTCTTGCTTTCTGTCTCTCTGTCTCTGTCTGTCTGGTGAGTGCACATGTCCTCTAGCAAAAAAGATCTCTGTCTGTCTGGTGAGTGCACACGTCCTCTAGCAAAAAAACTCTCAAAAAATGTGCATAGACAGTTTTTTAATTTTTTAAATATTATTATATTTTTTATTTTTTACATTTAGTCACTGTACGTCTTCACAACATTGAACATAAATTTTCCCAGCATGAATACCCAGCCCTATTTTTGAAAAAGCTCTTTTCTTTATTTATTGCCTTTGCTCCTTAGTTGGGGATCAGTTAACTATATTTACGTGGGTCTGCTTCTGGGCTCTTTATTCTATTGATCTATGTATTATTTTACTGATTCTACACTGTGTTGAGGATACACTACTTTTAAAACTTGGGGCCAATAGTTGGTGTAGTTGTTACATCACTGGACTCCCACATGGCTCAAGTCCCAGACCCAGTGGTTTCAAACTCATGCTGGGTACATGTGCATGTATGCCCCAGATCCCAGGAGGAGAATGGAGGAGGAGGGATTGCATGTGGCTTGGCATTCCCCCCTAGGGGATGATTTCTTGCTTTCTGTCTCTTTGTCTCTGTCTCTCTGGCAGGCACATGTGCCCTATAGCAAAGACCTCAAAAAAACAAACAAACAAACAAAAAACCTCACAGGAAGTACAGTTATACAGTTCCTTCTACCTAGGTTTAACAAACATTTTAAATATTTTCTGCTCAATTATCTTAAAATACTTGTATTCTTAGAGAGTATGTTTTGCTAATGTTGGAATTAGTTCCAATGAGCTTAAATAGTGTTGAACAGAAAGATGAATTTATAGAAAATTACTTTCTTAGTGAATTTGATTTCGTTATATCTACTTGTGTACAATTCTTTAAATCATTCATTTCTGCAGGAATAAACATGAAATAAATTACTAGGATATTAGAATATATTTTTTCTTTTAATCTTTTCTTTTAAGTCACCCTCCAGAAAAGTATATAAGAAAGAAAAGACATGAAGAAACTTTAATATTATGGTTTTCATTCTTTACCATTATTCTAGAATAATCATTTTTTTTTTAATTTTTGCCTTACGGCATATACACTTGCTAGAGAGAAGCAGATAGAGTAGAGAGAGAGGGAAAGA
>NW_006159849.1:9602491-9603105 GCF_000334495.1 Tupaia belangeri chinensis | reverse complement strand
CTCCCAGGAAGTGGCCACACTGAAGTCCCTTCTCCTCTATTCTCCTCTCGGAATTTTGGGCACACATACCTGGCATGATTTTCAGGCTGTCGGGTTCAGGACTTGAACCACAGAATAGACCGTGTGGAATTCAGTGCCTTAACCACCATGCAACCTGATGGCCCCTTACGAATTTTTAATAGGAGATCTGTTCAAGAATAAAACACAACTAAGGATCCACTTGAGAAATTAACAATCAATATCAGATTAGAAATTGTTCTTTTTAAAAAATCTTTAAATAAAAAAGGTAATACAGTCTGAAAGATGGATTCATATTAGCCAAAGTCATAAGAGACCAATTTATAAATCTTAATAATGCCCACTCATTAATTTATAGTAGGAGCTACATTTAGTATAATAGCTATGGGTGAGTAGATGAAGTCTAGTGGCCAAATTATAAATAGAAAACTTAGTAGGAGGCTATGAAATTAGAGCAACGGGAATTGAATATTAACAGATATTTCCTTCCAGTTACAGGAGCCTAATAATTTATCCTTCACTCCTCCAGGAATTTTTTTGTTATAACAACCAGATACGTTGTCTAGATAGCACCTTAAAAATTTACCTTAACACTC
>NW_006159849.1:9601732-9602460 GCF_000334495.1 Tupaia belangeri chinensis | reverse complement strand
CACTCTTTCTCTAGATTTTTACTATTATATACTGATATAAAATCATTCTTCTCAAATGATTGGTTTCAGTTTTTAAAATGACAATGTATTTCAGATTAGTTTCATTTCACTGTTGGTTCTTTCTCCTAACTCTGAGAGAGGCACCTTCCTCAAAAACGAAACTACAGTACCTAAAAATAATGAGTTCCAGCTATCATGCATTGAGTTTTGCCCATTTAATTTTAGAGAACTCTATACTTTAAATTGTATTTTAGGGGCCAGCAGGTTGCTTGGTGGTTAAGGTGCTGCATTCCCACATGACCTACTGTGGTTTGCACCCCAGGCCTGGAGGCTTGAAAATCCCACCAGGTGCATGTATATGCATGCCCAAAATACCAGGGGGAGAATGGAGGAGAAGGGATTGTAGCATGGTCATCCCTAGTTGAGAGAGGGGTATAATTTCTCACTTTCCTCTCATTGTATCTCTCTGTCTCTCTCTGGCGAGTACACATGCCCCATGGCAAAAACCTTAAAAAAAAAAAAGTAAAGATTACATTTTATTCTTGGGAACCAGCAGTTAGCGTAATGGCTATGTTGCTGGACTCCCACGTAGTCGACCGCGGTTCGTGTCCCTGACCCGGTGGCTTAAAACTTCAGCCAGGCACGTGTGCGTGCGTGCCCAAGATCCCGAGAGGAGAATGGAGGAGAAGGGATTGCGGCGTGACCATCCCCCCTGGGGGGTGATTTCT
>NW_006159849.1:9597277-9601640 GCF_000334495.1 Tupaia belangeri chinensis | reverse complement strand
AAAAAAAGATGACATTTTATTCTTTTGATTTGTTTCTTTTCCTTGGACTACTTAAGAGCTGCATTTTAAATATTAAATTCTCTGAGAATGGCAAGCAAGACAGAGAGAGAGAGAAAGAGAGAGAGAGTACCCCCAACAGGGTCCTAATACTACAACCCATCCCCAGATTCAGCCAGCCCTTGATCATGGGCCTGTGCCCACCCAGTGCATTCGAGGTAGGAAGTTGTGGTAACTGAGCACGAACCTGGAACTTTCCTATGTGGGTCGGCCTCACAGAGCATTGCACTTTCCTGAGTGCCACCTGTAGGCCCCTGGACTTAAATTTTACATTTTATTTTTATGGTTTACAAATATTAATAATTTCACATTTTTACTATCATACCTCATATGCATTACATCTGTTTCTTGTATGAAAATAAGTTCTTTCTAAAGTTTGTTCTCTGAAAAAATTCTTTTCAAATGTAGTCTATGGGCCAAATGATAATGACAGAAATCCTTCAATTTTGAATCCCACAATTTACCATTAGAAATAAAAAGAAAAACAAGTAGCATGCTGAGGAAATCAATTTTTGCTGTCATTCTTGTAAGATGTGCCATGAACTACCATGGGTTCATGGTAGTTTAATGAAAATAAATGTGTGTGCAATTCAGTAGTAAATTAACATCTCAATATATTCATTGCAGGAAGTATGTCATTCTAAGAAAATGAAAACAGTAAATTCAATATTCCAGTTGTGTTTTTCTCTGAAATATTTCTTTTTATGAACAGCATGTTATTTGTGTGTTTGTTATTTCAGAATTGCACCAAAATTGTAAGAGGAATAAAATAATGGGAGATTCAGCATTAGAAAACATGACCGTGGTGGGTGTTGTCAAGCATCCTTTTCTTGTGGGGTGACAGGTGGTTATAGTGTTAGCCTAGATCCTTCACAGATGTTTGCTAAGTCATTAAAATGTTTTCCCCTTTAACAATATATATTGGCACCTGTCCATTTTGTGTATATTCATTGTAAAAGTATGTCTTGACATTTTGCTGGGAAAAAAATGTTAACTATATTATTTTGAGCATATTTGTTTTTAAGAATATCCATGAAACAGAGATCAGGAGGTGGCATGTTGGTTAAGGTGCTGGATTCCCACATGGCTGACCATGGTTCGAGTCCTGGACCTGGCAGCTTGAAACTCATGCCAGATGCATTTGTGTGCATGCCCAAAATCCTGAAAGGAGAGTGGAGGAGAAGGGATTTCAGTGTGGTTATCCTGTCTTGGGGGTGATTACTCACTTTCCCTTACTCTGTCTTTCTCAGGTGAGTACATGTACTTTTTGACATAAACCTAAAAAAAAAAAAATGGAACAAATGAAAATTTTGCTATGGAACAAATGAAAATTTTTCCATAAATACAATACAAAAGTGGAATACTTATGAAACTCACCTCCCAAAGGTCTAAGTGTTATAAACATCTAAACATGGTTAGATGGAAATAGTAGACAAATCTGTTGTTCGTGAGTCTTTCTGAAAAGGAATAAGTAGTCCAGAGAAGCCTCATTACTTAATACACATTAAAATTGGAAAGTAACTTTCAGATGCCGATAGCTTTCCATTTCACTCTGCCCCTTTTTATTATTTCTTTTAAAAGAGAGATTTTTTGCTATAGGGTGCATATGCTTATGTTCTTGCCAGGCAGACAGAAACAGAAAGTCAGAAATCACCACCAGGGTGAATGGCCACACCATAGTCCCTTCTCCCCTATTCTTCTCTTGGGATTTTGGGTATGCCTGGTGTGAGTTTCAAGTAGTTGGATCTAGGACTCAAACTGTGGTCGCCCATGTGGGAGTCCAGCAACATAACCATTACACCATCCTCTGATCCCATCACTCTGTCCTTTTTCTTCATGCGGTTCCTATGATGCTTTAGAACATGTGGCAACACCTTCAAATATGGACCAGACAGGGCAGGATCCCGCCAGGGAAACTCAGCCTATTAAAAACCCTTGTCAGCTTATGCCATGATGTACCTTGATGTGAGAATGTTGTATTATTCTCTGCTGTCCTTGGAGTCTGACATTAAGGTGGTGGTGGTGGGGTGGGGCGCGATGTGATGTAAAGCCATGTCAAGATCCAGCACATAGAACTGGCTTTATGATCTTAATTCCTGGACTGGACTCAGTCTTGACCAGAGCACCACTGGTGTCTGTTTCCTTTCATTAGAAGTTTATTTTGGTTCTGCTTCTCCAGTTTCATCATCCACTGTTGAGCTTCAGTCACAGAGCATAGCAGTACCTATGTTACAAAAACAACAACAACAACAAATTACTTTGTGGAGGCGTAAAAGAATTTTCATTCTAAGTCAGAACAAGTCCAACCTAACCTCCAAAAAGGAAATGATTAGGTCCTTTAATTTAAGGGTGTTAAACACCATCTTTAGGACAGGCAAGTTAATGAGGTGGTAACTGATCATTACATAGTTATGAGAACTATATTCTGCCTGAATTACTAAGAAGACTGAATAAATGTAGTAATCACAAGTGGATGGTTAAATTAAATACATAAACAGCCTTATTCATCTTCGCCTCAGTTCTCCTGGATTCATGCTGAGAACAACTCAAACAACCCTCCACACTGAGGCAACGGCAATGTGTGAAACCAAGTAGAGTGATAGTTTTATTTGAGAGAAATAGCTCTCAGTGATATTTTTTTATACTACCTGGCAGGTGGTGGTGGTGGTACAGTGACAGCACAACTGGACTAACATGGAAAAGGTCTTGGGTTCATTTCTCAGGACCTCCCTGAGCACACTGGGAGGTATGCATGTGCATGTGCATGCATGTGGGTGTGTGTGTTTCTTATCCAAGCCAGGTGGGGCTGGGGCAGACCATGGCATAGAGGCCTTGTAGGTGGTCCCTGTCTCCGTCTCTCTTTGTCTCTGTCTTTTTCTCTCTCATGGAAGAAATAGGTGAATAGATTTCTTTAAAAATTCTTCAGCAAATACTTTTATATAGACTATAAATACATTTTATTGATTGAGTGGCAAGAATGTTCAAATACATCAAAACTTGCATGAAAATGAATTCATTAAATATTAGTAAAATTCTAGGATAAAACTGGAGGAAACTGATGGGGTTATGATAATAGATGAGGAAGAAGCATTTAATAAACATTAACACAAACGTATAAAGCCACTTAAAATATAAATATAGGGAAACATCCTTGACATCATTAACATATATAATCCAAAATTAATTACTCCTAGCTAAAAAAAATTCTATTTATATTAAATACAGAACATAGTTGTCATGGTTATTTTAGCATAATAATATTTTTACTAATTGGGGTGATTAGGCAAATACAATTTAATATTGAACTCCAAATACCAGTATTAGAATTATTCTTAAGGCTCAGCTGCAGCAGAGCAGCAGTAGTACAGTGCTCTGCAGTGCTGGAAGCCATATGGACGATCAGGGTTTGGTTTCCTGGATTGAGCTGTACATGCTGGGTGCATGCATATGTGTTCATCAGTCTGGCTGGCTGGGAAGGCTGTGAGGAGGATCATGGCATGTTGAAAGTGCCTGTCTCTCTCTTGAAAAATATATAAACTTAAAAATACCCAAGAAAATTTAGAATAACCAGTTAAAAATAGCTTTATAAAAAATAATATTTGTTACATAGTGTATATGCTCATTGGTGAGAGACAGAAAGAGAGAGAAAGAAAGCACCCCCTAGGGGGGATGGTCACACAATCCCTCCTCCTCCATTTTCATGTCCAGATTTTGGGCATGTGTGCACACACATCCAGCATGTTTTTCCAAGTTGCTGGGCTTGGGATTTGAGCCATGTAGGATGTAGCCATCATAAACACCATGTCACCAGCTGGCTCCCAAACTAACTTTTAATAAAAGGCTCCCAAAATGCCAATAAATGTAAGTAAATTATTTTTAAAAACAAGCAAAATAAATGCCTTACTAACAATAGTCATTTAGGAATTACAATGAAAAATTTAGTTCATAATAGTAAATGTTATGAGATATCAAAAAGAAATCCTGGACCAACATATGGCATAATGGTTACATCACCGGACTCCCACGTAGTTGACCATAGTTTGAGTCTCAGACTCAGCAGCTTAAAACTCATACTGGGTGCATGTACTTGCATGCCCAAGATCCCGGGAGGAGAATAGAGGAGAGGGATTGAGGCATGGACAACTCCAGGGGAGTGATTTGTTGCTTTCTGCCTCTCTTGTCTCTCCAATGAGTGCAGGCACACTACAGCAAAAATCTCTTTAAAAAAAAAAATCTGAAAAGGGAACATACCTCCCCCCCTCCCCCCCCCACCTCCATTTTTTTTTCTAGATTTTTTGCTATAGGA
>NW_006159849.1:9552464-9597169 GCF_000334495.1 Tupaia belangeri chinensis | reverse complement strand
ACGATCAGGGTTTGGTTTCCTGGATTGAGCTGTACATGCTGGGTGCATGCATATGTGTTCATCAGTCTGGCTGGCTGGGAAGGCTGTGAGGAGGATCATGGCATGTTGAAAGTGCCTGTCTCTCTCTTGAAAAATATATAAACTTAAAAATACCCAAGAAAATTTAGAATAACCAGTTAAAAATAGCTTTATAAAAAATAATATTTGTTACATAGTGTATATGCTCATTGGTGAGAGACAGAAAGAGAGAGAAAGAAAGCACCCCCTAGGAGGTGCCATACCACAATCCCTCCTCCTCCATTTTCATGTCCAGATTTTGGGCATGTGTGCACACACATCCAGCATGTTTTTCCAAGTTGCTGGGCTTGGGATTTGAGCCATGTAGGATGTAGCCATCATAAACACCATGTCACCAGCTGGCTCCCAAACTAACTTTTAATAAAAGGCTCCCAAAATGCCAATAAATGTAAGTAAATTATTTTTAAAAACAAGCAAAATAAATGCCTTACTAACAATAGTCATTTAGGAATTACAATGAAAAATTTAGTTCATAATAGTAAATGTTATGAGATATCAAAAAAGAAATCCTGGACCAGCATATGGCAGAATGGTTACATCACCGGACTCCCACGTAGTTGACCATAGTTTGAGTCTCAGACTCAGCAGCTTAAAACTCATACTGGGTGCATGTACTTGCATGCCCAAGATCCCGAGAGGAGAATAGAGGAGAGGGATTGAGGCATGGACAACTCCAGGGGAGTGATTTGTTGCTTTCTGCCTCTCTTGTCTCTCCAATGAGTGCAGGCACACTACAGCAAAAATCTCTTTAAAAAAAAAAAATCTGAAAAGGGAACATACCTCCCCACCTCCCCCCCCCACCTCCATTTTTTTTTTAGATTTTTTGCTATAGGATGTGTGCACTTACCAGAGAGAGATAAAGAAAGACACAGAGACAGGGAAAGTGAGTAATCACTGGCTCCCCAGGTGGCATGGCCACACCACAGTTTGTTTTCCTCCATTCTCCTCTTGAGATTTTGGGCATGCACACACATACACCTGGCATGTTTTTAAAGCCATCAGATCTGGGATTCAACCACACAGCCATGTGACATCTAGTGCCTTAACTACCACACCATCTACTGGCCCATGGGAATGTTCATTTCTTTTTTATTTTTATTTTTAACTAATTAATTTACATTCATTCACTGAGCATTGTCACAGCATACAAAATGTGATTTCCCAGCCAGAATTTACTGCGTAGTGGCTTAATTATACATGTTATCAATAATTTTCCATATATATATTTTCCCCCTATTTCTCACTCTCTGCCATTTCCCACCCTCCTCCCACACTATCTCAGGTGTCCACAGTTGTTTTTCATTCCTTGGTTTCCCCACATTTTATTGATTCACAAAATTTCTTAAATACTCTAACTACTTTGAATAGCAAGTTCAGCTGAATTATACATACCTGTGAATACATGTCTGACTTTAGGCATGAAACTGAGTAGAATGAATATACTATTAGGTAGCTCCTAGCTGATGCTATATAGCTTATTACGGTCATTAATTATGTATTTTTAACTATATTTTTTAATTTTAAGAAAAGTAGTTTTAGCTTTAATCAAAAAAAAAAATGCTAAGGAATTATGCTTAAAACATAAAGCCAGGAAACAAGTTGGGATTCTGTTCAAATAGTAGATACACGAACCTATCAGCAGCTCAAGACAGGACAAAGCCTAGAAAACAAAGCCTAGAAGAAAATCAGCAATGTTTTAGTCAAAAGTCATAAAATTCTATTTCACCAGTTCGGTCCCATGTACTTTATCTTCTGATGTGGTCTGATCTTCCTGATTAAATTCTGGGATATAATATTTCAACTCCAGACTTGTCCCTACGATGAAGTTGGCCATTTTCTAAGTTTTTGAACTCTTATTTCTGTGTGACTGTATTTAATTTTCCTGGTATAGCACTCCCTTGAGAACTTCGTGGCGATCCAGTCTGGTGTTGGTAAATTCTTTCAGGTTTTGTTTATCTGAGAATATTCTTGTCTTTTCTTCCATATGGAGGATAATCTTTCCAGGTATAGTATTCTTGATTGAAATTGCTTTTCCCTTAACATTGGGATATGTTTTCCCATTCTTTCCTTGCTTGCAGTGTTTCTGATAAGAGGTCCACTGTCAGCCTGATGGGATATCCTTTGTAGGTAACTTGATATTTCTCTCTTGCCAATCTTAGTATCTTGTCTTTATCTGTGATTTTGGTCAATCTGGCTATAATGTGTCTTGGAAAGATCTCATTGGGTTGATCCTACTGGAGGTCCTTTGTATTTCTTGAGACTGGATCTTTGAATGCTTCTCTAGGTTTGCAAAGTTTTCTTCCAGAATTTCATGGAAAAGATTATCAGTGCCCTTATGAGTCTCTTCCCCTTCTGGGATACCAATTATGCAGATATTTGGATGTTTGATGGTATCTAATATTTATCGTATATTATTGTCATTTATTTTGAGTAATTTTCTCAATCTTCATGGTGGATTTTTCTAGGCCAGCAATTCTGTCTTATACATCGAGATTCGATTTTCTGTATGATCTAGTCTTCTTTTCATACTTTCAAGGGAGGTTTTGACTTCCCACATTATAGCCTTTATCTCTAACAGGTCCATTTGATTCTTTTTTATAGTGTGAATTTCCTCTTTTAGATCTTGCAAAAATTTCTTCATCTCCTGGAACTCGTCAGCTCCTTTCTCCTGCCTCATCTGCAGTTCATTGTCTCTTCTTTTCAATCTCTGTGAGCTTTGTCACTATGAAAATTCTAAATTCTTTATCTGACATTTTCATGAGTTTGATTGTACTGTCTGAGGATGAAGAGGAGTTATTATTTTCCCTTGGAGGAGAGGTATTTTCTTATTTTCCCATATTTCTTGTGATCCTGCAGTGATTTCTAGTCATCTGATGGATGATGCGTTTCTTCCTAACTCTTGAAGTTCAATCTGAGCATTCAGAGGCGTGCAGGAGGAGGTGATCGGCAGTCTCCAGCTCTGTTTTCACTTTTTGTACATCAGAATCAGTGGGAATAGAGGACTATTTTGACCCTAATCGTGTTCAGATGTTTGGATCCTATTCACTTGGATCTGTTTAGACACTTAATGTGCAGGGGCTGAGCAGCCAATGAGTAATGATAAAGAAAAGGGAAAAGGATTAGAGAAAAGGAAACAAGAAGGAAAAAAAAATATATATATATACAAGTATATACATATATACACAAATATATATATATATATATTTGTAAAATAAAAAGTGAGAAAAAAGTTAATAAAACTTTAGATTTTAATTTTAAAAAGCAAAATTGGAAACTGCTCAGTGCACTGCACTGTTTCACAGCTGAAGTTCAGGAGCCACGTGGAATGGGCCTGGATTTTTGCCTTTCCTAAATAGAATGGGGGAAAGGCACTCATCCATTAGCACAATAAAGAAGGGACTTGAGAGCCCAGAATATTTTACCTTAAAAAGAAAATTAAGCAAAAGTAAAAGACACAGGGAGACACAAGCAGAGAGAAATGGAGAGAAAGAGACAGGTAGCACTACTCCCTAGAAATGAGTGAGAGACAAGTCTCAGCAGAATATCTTCATTTTAAGTCTCTGAAAGCAATATTTCACAGCAGAAGCTCAGGATCAATGTGGGGATGGGCCTGGGTTTGTGCCTTTCTAGAAATGAGTGAGGGGGATGTCTCAGCAGAAAATCTTCATTTCAAATCTCCGAAAGCACTATTTCACAGCTGAAGTGCAGGATCCATGTCGGGAATGTTCATTTTTTATAAAACTTTACTGAGATAATAAAAAGCAACTGGGAATAAACAGATATACTTCTTAGAAAACTAAAGTTCATAAAGACATCAGTGCATGCAACCTGGATCTTTAAAATGATTTTACCTAAGAAAAGACATGAATCACTGGAAAAGAATAGGTAAATACTAGGGGCTTGCAAATGACATAGCAGTTACATCACTGGACTCCCACATGGCTGACTGGATCAAGTCTTGAACTTGGTAGCTTGAAACTCATACCAGGCACATGTGGATGCCTGCCCAAGATCCTGGGAAGAGAATGAAGGAGAACAGATTGTGGCTAGCCATCCCCCGGGGAATGATTTCTCCTTCTCCCTCTCACTGTGTCTTTCTGTCTGTCTGTCTCTCTCTCCAGTGTGCACATGTACCTAAAGCAAAAACCTCTTTAAAAAAAAAAAAAAAACTGAATAAACCCAATTAGAATAAACAATCCTCCCTCACATACATACCAAAAAAGGTTGGGAGAACTATAGTAAATTGTCAGTCTGTGCAGCAACTGTCATGCAAGCAGTAGGTGACTCTGTGTGAGGCTAGGGCCATGTGGTTGGCCCTGTTCAGTTCCTGGACCGACCTCCCCCAGACTGGTGCAGAGTGCACAAGTGTAGTCTTAGCTGAGTGAGAAGCTGCAGCAGGAGGATTCCTGCATTGTGTCCTGCTGGCAAAAATGTCCATTTCTCAGGACCAGAAGTTAGTGAGTTGGCGTAATAGTTATGTTGCTGGATTCCCATGTAGTCCACCGCGGTTCGAGTCTCAGACCTATTGGCTTAAACTCATGCCAGGTGCGTGTGTGTGTGCGTTCCCAAGATCTGGAAAAGAGAATGGAGGAGAAGGGATTGCAGTGTGGCCATCCCCCCTGGAGAGTGATTTCTCGCTTTCTCTCTCTCTGTCTCTCTCTTTCTGGCAAGTGCACCCACCCTATAGCAAAAACCTCTCCAAAAAAAAGTTCATTTCTCTGTCTCTTTCTGTCCCTCTGTCTGTCTCCTTCTTTCTCATCCAAAAAATTGAAAGGTTTTAAATAAATGTTTGTCAATTGGGGGACAAAATTAGTGTGCACATTTATGCACATTTTATGCACATTTTGTGTGATGAGAATATTATAACGACTTCCCCAAAATTCCAACAAATTAATATGTAAATAAATAAGACAAATACCCAAAAAATAAAATAGAGTATTTGTCATCTCTTAGAGGAGAAACATTTGAATTTAACAGAGGTAGGAGAAATCAAAATGAAAAAGATCATCAACTGATGTAATTATATGATCAGTGAGTAAGGATGGAAGTAGAGAAGATCAAAGCACCTCTTGTATTGGAAAACATTATAAAAAAAAGAACAATGATAAAAATAAAAAACAAGAAAGCAGAAAATGGCCTCTGCTTATGAGGTATATTGTTGCTATTAATCCACAAAAACTCATTTCAGAGGCTATCCCCCCTCAGAATGTTCATATCCCTTGCCTCAGTACCACTCTGGCTTTCCAGATTAAAAAGTAATCCAAATGAATTTAAAGTCAAAATGATTCATCTTAAAAAAACACATTGAATGTCTTACGTGGCAGCATTTAAAACTTTGGAAACTAAATAGCAAATACTATCTGAAGTGTTAAATGATGTTTATAGTAATTTACCTTACAGATATCTTATGGACAGTAACAATAATATATAAGGAGGATATAGAAATATCTTTGAACAAATACCTCAAGGTTTTAAAAGAAATATGCAGAAGGCTTCTATATACTACATGAAAATGGTGAATTTGCAATACAAATTCATTTGTTTTTGGAAAATACATTTTCCAAGTTTTTTTAATATAAAAAATAAAACAACTGAAAAGTAGAGGAAATTTTTCTGTATTTACTGTCTATTGTAATATCTATTATAAAAATACAAAACCAAGAGGAAGAAAAAATAAAAAGATCCTAAGAAAGCTCCTCATTCGATTCAGACAGAATTCTCTGCACAGGGACCCCCAGCTACAAATGGAGACTTTGTCAGCCAGTCCAAACCCTTTGCTGCATGGTGAGCGAGAACTTGGGGGAGAGGAGAGACCTTCTGGCCATATTACAGAAAAGTGAACAAATCTGGAGGGATTTCCTGTTCAGTTTGGAATTTAGACTGCAGGATTATGATTTGAGCCCAGTGGCAAAAATGTTTCTTTTCCTATCTACAAAACTATTACATAACCAATCAAATAAGCTTGTGGTGATAGTTACCAAGCAGCAAAGCAAGGCCCTGTTGCTTCTGCATTTCTGCTGGAGAGACAGTGCGTGTAAACAATATGTGTGTGCACGACCACAAAATGTCCTTTTTATTAATAGCAATTGCCAACCTTTCCAGGGGATCTGTCAATTCAAAAGGCAAAATAGGAAAGTTTATAGGACAAGAAAACTTGGGGCCAGCAGGTGGTGTGGTAATTAAGGTGCTAGGTTCCCACATGTACAATCATGGTTCGAGTCCTGGACTTGTGAGCTTGAAAATCATGCCAGACACATGCAAAGAAAAGCTATCAGAAATAAGTTCTGATCCTATAAAGGAACTTTAAAAAAAAAAAAAAGGAAAGGAAAAAGGGAAGAGAGGATGGAAAGAAAAAAGACCGATCTGATGAATTCTGGCACATATATAAGGCAATTCTTAGTGATGAGAAGATATGGCTGTAAAGAACAGTCACTGTGACTTAAAGGGGGACAGAGAGCAGGGTATCAGTAGCTCTTTGAAATTTCGAAATGTAATTTACGAACTCCTATCTCATATCCCCCACTTTACCTTTCTTAACCCATCAACTTTAAGTGCTTTAAAAAATCCTGACATCTGAGCCTCGACACAGACCAATTAAAACAGCATCCCAGGCATCAGGAATTTTAAGCCTCTCCAAGTGATACCAATATGTAACCAATATTAAGAACCGATGCCTAAAATACTTGTAGTTAGAGTTATTTCATAAACAAGGGTTTGCAAATAAAAATATCTATGGGACTCTGACAGGCAGTGCCAAAGGATGAAGCTAACCAGATTTTTGTTTTTGTTTTTAACATCCTAAGGGTGACTTCAGTAGTAGTTGTTCAAACCAACACTTTGCTTACATACTAAACCTTTAGAAACAGTTTGTATATCTACATAGACACACAAATCTGTAGGTATGTATAGGTTTTCTTCTATCTTTCTTAAAACACATGGTTCTTTGGGCCTTTCTTTCGTTTGCTCAATTCTGATAGAGATGCAGGTGTAAGAAATATTTTTACTGGGACCAGCAGTTAGCGTAATGGTTATGTTGCCGGACTCCCATGTAGTCAACCGTGGTTTGCATCCTGGACCTGGTGGCTTAAAACTCACGCTGGGCGCGTGTGCGCGTGTGCGCGTGTGCGCATGCCCAAGATCCCAAAAGGAGAATGGAGGAGAAGGGATTGCGGTGTGGCCATCCCCCCTGGGGGGTGATTTCTCGCTTTCTGTCTCTCTGTCTCTCTCTGTCTGTCTGGCAAGCGCCCTATAGCAAAAACCTCTTCAAAAAAAAAAATATTTTTACTTTCTACTTTATAAAAGCATCAGCACTAGTGTGATGATAGAAACAATTCAGATCTGTACCAACTAATGGTGCCGATCTTCAGCTATGCCCATGGTTATGCAGACCCCACCATTGCCATATTTTCAGACATTTCAGATGAAAACAGAGATTCAGATTTGTTTGTGAAATCATTCACTTTTTTTTTTTTAATTTTGAGAGAGGTTTCTGCTATAGGGCACATGTGCTCGCCAGAAAGAGAGAGAGAGACAGAGAGACAGAAAGTAAAAAATCACCCCCCGGGGGGATGGACACACCGCAATCCCTTCTCCTCCATTCTCCTCTTGAGATCTTGGGCATGCACGCACACACGCTCAGCATGAGTTTAAGCCACCGGGTCCGGGACTCAAACCACAGTCAATTACATGGGAGTCCAGAGACATAGCCATTATGCCAACTGCTGGTCCTGGAATCACTCACTTTTAAAAATACAACTTATGATGGTTTGACTTAGGGTTTTTCAGCTTTACAGTGGTGCAAAAGGAATAGACATTCAGTAGAAACCACTTCAAGTACTCGCATAACCATTGTGTTTTCACTTTTAGTGCAGTCTTCAATAAATTACATGAGATACTCATTGCTCTATTATAAAATAGGCTTTATGTTGGATGGTTTAGCCCAACTAGCAGCAAATTCAAGTGTTCTGAGCACATTTAAAGTAAAAAAAAAATTAATAGACATGTGGTAATGTCTTTGATTTGACTAATATGCACCATATTCATGCTGGGAAAAACCATGCTGTCCACTGTAAAGATGTACAGTGATTAAATGTAAATAAAAATAAATAAATAGAAGGTAGATTAGGCTAAGCAATGATGTTAACTTAGATGTATTAAATGCATTTTGGGCTTATTTTTCAGCTCATAGTTGGTTTAGCAGGACATCTACCCATCATAATTCTAAAAGCATCTATATTGACAAATAATTCAATTTTTAAAAAATCACTGTGTATCAACAGGGCCAGGCAAACACATTTGTGGGCATTTTCTGCCCACAGGCTAAATCTTACCGGCAGGATTGGAGAGTTTGTATTCTCTGGTATAAAGTATATTTATTGAAGTCCCAGGATGCATCAGCCTTATTACATTATTTGAGAAAGAGTCAGTTGTTTGCTATAAAATAAACAGGGTAGGGATTTAATTATAAAAGTTACCCAGTCTCAAAAATAAATACCAGGAGCTAAAGTTAAGGCACACAGTCAGAGTTAGACTATCGGCCAAAGCTATTTGATAATGAGTGACCCTAAATAGACTTTAAATCATCTCTTACCAGGACAAGGTAGGTTTCATGAACTGACCAGGCTCACTTAGAGGGAAGAAAACTGTAAGAACAAATGAAACAGTAGTTCACTCTGTGTTCTTAGAGTGATATTTACAGTGTTGACTGTAAATGGCTCATTGATGTGAAAACCATGATCTTGTTAGCTCAATGACAGCAACACCTGGCTAAATCTGCCATGTGTCTTCATTAAGTTGTTTCTTAGGCAGAATTTGGATAGTTGGCGTAATGGCTATGTCACTGGACTCCCATGTTGTCGACTACAGTTCAAGTCTTAGACCTGGTGGCTTAAACTTACCCCGGGCGCATGTACGTGCGTGCCCAAGATCCTGAGAGGAGAATGGAGGAGAAGGGATTGCGGTGTGGCCATCGCACCTGGGGATGATTTCTCGCTTTATGTCTCTCTGTCTCTCTCTGTCTTCTTGGTGAGCGCACACACCCTATAGCAAAAACCTCTCCAAAAAAAAGTTCTTTTCTGGCTGGGTAGAAAAAAGAACAGAATGCTTCATCAGGAGTTCAGTGGTTCTGAAACTCCAGCATGTATCAGCATCTCAAGGAGTACTTGCTAAGCACAGGCTGCTGGCCCTCCCTGAGCTGCTGATGCTGTAGGCAGAATCTGAGAGTCTGAATTCCAATACATCCTCAGGTACTGCCAGTGCTGCTGGGTGTAAAACCATGTTGTCAGATCTGCAGATCTTAGAGGTCGAATTCTAATTTATCCATGAACCTGGCTGTGTATCCTTTGTCTCTGGGTTGTGGGAAATGATGGTCTTCAGATGTACTTGTTAGAGTACTTCTTAAAATAAAATGGAAATAAAAATATTGAATACAAATTGTAAAGGATTTTTTGATAGACTGGTACTGATCTTTGGGTCTTATTAACTGGCAATTTTAGCAGCCACTTGGTGGCCTTGTGGGTATAGTATGGTTGGTTCTCTTGTGTTTCATAGCAATCGATAGAAGCTGTTTCAAAGTGTCTAGCATGTGCAAGGAGGGGAGAGTGGAAACTGGTGAACCATCTCTCAGCTAGCCCAAACCCATGTGCTTGGGTGGTCTGGTTGGAATATTTTGTTTTTTTAAGTTTATTTATTTATTTCTTCCATAAGTAAATGACAGAGAGAGAATATCCACACCAAGGGTACCTCAATCCACTCCTAGCCAGTTCTGCATCATGACACGCACAGGACTGGTGCACTCGGGGTGGTCACTAGGTGTGAATCTGGATCCTTCCTGCCTTGAGCTTTGCAGAGCATCACATTTTACAGTTGTGCCACCATCTGGCTCCTGGTATGTCTTCTTTTTTATGTCTTTGTATGTCTGAAGATATTTTCTAAGACAGTTGAATTAGTGAGGCACATCCTGGAAGTTGTTTATGATTTCCTTGTTATGATGTTAGTTAGTGAAGCTGCCATTTGTCAGGGTAGGATGGACCCAGTAATTGAACTCTCTGGAGGACAGAATTACCGAGAGAAGCAAAGCATTCGTATATTCAATTCAGCCAGATTCTTTTTTTTTTTTTAACCCTACATTACATTGTTTTCTGGGGAGATACTATGTATATTAATATCATTTGGAACAAGTTTTAAAAGAAACAGGCCAGTGGTTTCCAACAGTGGTAGAGACATTAGAATCTCTTAGGCAGCTTTGGGAAGGAGAGTGCCTGGGGCCCACCCGGACTAAACCTGATGTTCTTGCAATGGAACCTGACATAGTTATATTTTAAAATCTTCCTAGAAAAGTGGTCCTCAAACTTTGGATCATTTCAGAAGACATGGAGGGCTTATTAAGACATATTTTCTGGACCTCACCCCTAGGGTTTAGGAGCGAGTGGGTCCACATGGAGGCCTAAGAATTTGCATCGTTAGCAAGTTCCCAGGCAGTGCTGATACTGCTGGTTTGGAAACCACACTCTGAGGACCAGAGGTTTCAGTGCTTACAACGTGGAGCTCCAGACAGCCCTTGCTGCTGTGGACAGAGGTTGCTCTTTCTGTAGTTTAGCTGTCAGCAACTTTCATTAACCCCAGCTTTTCAACCAGGCTACGAAATAACCCTTAAATCTGCTGTAAACCTTTCCACGTATGAAAGTCTTTTTGGGAGTCATGCTCATAGTTACATTGAGGCCCATTAAAATATCTGGCAATTTCAACTTATATAAACAAGATTGTATTTTTTGTGTCCAAGTTTGTCACTTTAGCCACTTTTAACTGCATCCATCAGCTTCAAAGCTCTGTCTTTGCTGATATTTTCTACTATGTTTTCTTGTAATTGTATTTACCAGACTCTCGCATTGGAGAAAAATAACAACAGCATCAGCAGCAGGCTTAAAATAAATCAAATCTATGTGAGCAGTTTTCTGCATTTCCCTCCTGATACGATGAAGTCAGTCATTTTTATGAAGCGCATCATTCCTGGAAAGGTTATTTTTATTGAAATGTCTAAAGATCAACTTCCATCTCAGTGAGTTATGGCACATTTTAAATCTCGGTTCTTGGCCTCCCTCTGCTTCTTCAGTCTTCCAGATAGATTTTTATTATAATTTAACCTTTTAAAACATATACGTATGTTGGTTTTCTCACTGAACCCAATATTCGCATGTCTCTTGCCAGTGTTAAAAGAGAAGCATGACTTCCACAAACACATTGTGTTCTTATTATGGCTCTCTATTTGGGCAAATGACTTGGTCCCTCCTACCATTAGTTTTTTAATGTATAACATGGGAGAATGATCCCTGTCCCACAGGGATATCAGAAGGATCAGATGCAATGAGAATGGCCACGTCTCCCTGCTTATTCCTGTTAAAATTTGTTTATGACGTGGGAAATATTTTTTTGTGGTGAAAATGGTGTCTAAGGAGCTCTAGACACTTTTTTGCAGGGATAAGTGGCCGTAATCAGAATTAGAGTCACCTGAGCCATAGACTCAAACCACCCTATAAATCATAAACAATAACTCACTAGGTGTCTCTGTTACTCTTGGACTGTGTTCTGTTCTTAAGACTGCATCACGGGGTAGACCGTTGCTCTGAAAAATAACTTTTGCAAATATAATTGCTGACCTAATTTTCATGACTAGATTTTATATATTCGTGGTGGCCTGTTATGTTTTTTTACGCACTATTTGAAATGTGGAGTCTTAGGAGCAGTTCGGTTAAGCTCAATTAAAAATGGAACTTGATTTAATTAACGGATTTCTTTCACAATAAAAGCTAGGTTAGATTACTTTGAAGTTTGTACATTTTCATTCTAATTATTGTGCTGTTGATGCCTTGTGAGGCTTATGCTTCTTTGCAGCTTAAATCAGTCCTAATAATACAGACTTTCATCCCACTGAACAAAAAGGGTTTTGGAGCTCTGCCTTCCAAAGATGAGGTGGGCACACATAGCAGGTCCCTACAGCTTTTCAAAGCTGGCACTAGTTTGGAAGAAATAGTAGTTTGAAAAACAAAATCGAATTCAAAGCCAGACTTGGAGAATTCTATGAATTCTTATCTTGGGATGTTAATTTAACATGGCTGCAGTATAACCGTCTAACGATATAATATTATTATATAACTATATGCGTAGCTGCATAGACAATTTAAGTACATAAAGTTCAATTTTTTGCATCAATTTTGTGTGCGGATTCTCCAACCTGGAAATTTTAGTCTCGCAAAAAGTTTATTTTGTGGCCAGCAGATGGCACGATGGTTATGTCCCTGGTCTCCCACATAGTCGACTGCAATTTGAATCCCAGACCCAGTGGCTTAAACTCACCCCAGGGGCATGTGCATGTATGCCCAAAATACCGAGAGAATGGAGGAGAAGGGACTGCGTGGTTGTCCCCTGGAGAGCGATTTCTCACTTTCTGTCTGTCTTTTCAGCATACATATGCACCCTATAGCAAAAATCTCTCTCTAAATATTTTTTTTTTACTTTTTTTAGGGTGCGTGTGCTCACCAGAAAGACAGAGAGAGAGAGACAGAGAGACAGAAAGCGAGAAATCACCCCCCGGGGGGGATGGCCACGCCACAACCCCTTCTCCTCCATTCTCCTCTCGGGATCTTGGGCACGCACACACACTCGCCCAGCATGAGTTTTAAGCCACCGGGTCTGGGACACGAACTGTGGTCAACTACATGGGAGTCCAGCGACATAGCCATTATGCTAACTGCTGGTCCCTCTTTAAATATTTTTGAAATTTATTTTGCGAGAATGAGGCACAGAGAGAGACAAGCCCCCTCAAAAGAGTCTCAGGCCTTGATCTCCACCCCACCTTCCACCCTCCCAGGATCATGGACACTTGCAAGTGGCACGCACAGATTGATTGAAGAACCAAACCCGTGCTCCTCCACAGAGACCAAGCTTAGGGTGAGCAGTGCATTACCACAGTGCTACTGAGCCAGCCCCAGGCTAGGAATGTCACACATTGGTCCCCAGGAAGTGCGTATGTCTCAGTATTCACAGGTGTGTGTTTAGTCATGTGTTTTCATACAGCTCTGTGCTTTTTCAGGTTTTATAACTCACAAAACGAACTTTGAATACTCATTGCAATATCATAAACATAAAACAGAGTTTTAATTTCTTTAAGTATTTCTATTAAAAACCTATTTAAAAGAACTGAAAAACCTTTACCTTCAACCTTTTCTCTTGAGGTTTGGCAATAGAATTTTATTGCGAGGCTATTCGATTTAATTTTACTGAACTCCTGGCATGGCCGGAGTTTCTCCTACACGGTTAATCATTCCATTCCCCTCTCCCTCAGGGAACCTCTCTCTTCTTCTTACTAATGAGCTAAAAAATATAAAAACAGTGCTAAGAAATGCACAGGATTGTGATCGCTGGAGCAAGAAAGGAAGTTTCCCGTAGCTGACTTAGGTCACTCTGACTTCTTGCCATATGTCTTGTTCTCTGTCGTGAATTATTTTTTTGTGTTTTGTTTTTCACCCCCAGTGGGCATGTGTGCTTGCCAGAGAGAGAGAGAGACAGAAAGAGGAAGAGGGAAAGGGAGAAAATCACCCCCAACCAGGAATGGTCAGGCTGCATTCCCTTCTCCTCCCTTTGTCCATCCTGTTGAGATGTTTGGACACACACATACACATACCCAGCTGTTTTTCAAGCTGCCAGGATCAAGGTTAAGATTGCCAGGTCACCCTTGTGGCATCTGACTCCCTTATCCACTATTCCATGGGCTAGTCCTATCTTGAGATTGTTTTTGTTTCATTATTATTATTATTATTATTATTATTATTATTATTATTACTTTTAGTTTGCTATAGGGCACATGGGCTCACCAGAGAAAGAAAGTAGAAAAACATCCCCTTAAGGGGGATGGCAACACCGCAATTCCTTCCCCTCCATTTTCTTGGGATTTGGGCATGTACACACATGCACCTGGCATGCTTTTCAAGCTGCTGGGTCCAGGACTTGAGCCTCGCACCTGACTCTGTGGACTCCAGCTGCTCTAACCTTCACATTACTTGCTGGCACTTGAGATTCTTGCTGGGTATTTCTGTTTCTCCATTCTACTAGTATTCAAAAATCAACATCTAGAAAAAAGCAGTGTGGCATATCAAAATGCAGTCACATAGAAATTTAACTTTGTTTTCTATCATTGAACTCAACTGGGCCATGAGTTCCCATTTATATCAGTGGTGAAGAAAAATAAACTTCATTACTTTTTCTGTTTTTGAGAGAGACTTTTGCTGTAGGGCATGTGTGGTCACTGGGGAGAGATACAGAGAGACAGAAAGCGAGAAATCATCCCCTGGGGAGATAGCCATGCCTCAGTCCCTTCTCATCCATTCTGCTCTCAGGATTTCAGTCATGTGTGCGCCCGAGTTTTAAGCCACTGGGTCTGGGACTCAAACCACGGCTGACTACGTGAGAGTCCAGAAACGTAACCATTATGCTGCCATCTATTGGTCCCTTTTACTTTTTCAAAATACTTTATTCTCTTCCTTTATACCACTTGTTTTATAATATCATATTCTGCCATCTCCCTTCTCTTTCTTTCTCTTAGGAGGAGGGAGCTTATGTAACCCCATGTTGGTGAGGTGAAGAGGGGTAGAGTGTTCGGGACGCCCTCTGGGCTCCCCTGGACACTGAGGATCACGACGCTAGATTCATTCAGCCCCGAGCTCGCTCTAGCACTCACTCCTGTGTGTCCGCAGTCTGTGATAGCACTAGGCCTCTAAGTCCGGGACCTCTGCTCACATGTGCTTCAGCCACTGTGGGCACCAGTACTCTCCTTGCTGAAACAAAGGATGACGTTGGGCAGAAGCCCCCTCTACTTTGGGTTTTTATTGGTTGGTTGGTTTTGTTCTGATTTTTTAGTCTCTCTGAAGTTTCTGTAATTTCTTCTTGGGCCCTCGTCTTTACCCCAGGCCTTTCTCAGTGATATAAGCAATATCTTCATTCTGTCTACTTTCTTCTAGTGTTTTACACAGACGCCTTTTCTCCCTCTATTTCTCCCCTCTCTTTCTTCCGTCTCTCCCTTCCTTCTTTCCTTGTCTCTTTTTCTCTTTTCCTGTTTCCTTTCCTCCCTTCTTCCCTTCTTTCTTCTTTTTTTCCTTTCCTTCATCGCTTCCTTTCTTTCTTTCTTTATTCCTCCTTCCTTTTTTTGGATTTAAAAATCTTTATTTCATATTCTACAATTGACTGATTATTTTCTCAGTCTTGACCTCATAAATCTATCCACTCAACAAAGCCTGGATCTTAGAAATATAAGCTTTTGGGACCAGCAGTTAGCATAATGGCTATGTTGCTGGACTCCCATGTAGTCGATCACGGTTCAAGTCCCAGACCCGGTGGCTTAAACTCACGCTGGGCTCATGTTCATGCGTGCCCAAGATCCTGAGAGGAGAATGGAGGGGAAGGGATTGTGGCATGGCCATCCCCCCAGGGGGTGATTTCTTGCTTTCTGTCTCTCTGTTTCTCTCTGTCTTTCTGGCGAGCATACATGCCCTATAGCAAAAGCCTCTCAAAAAAAAAATAAATAAATAAATAAAGAAAGAAAGAAAGAAAGAAATCCAAGCTTTGGCTTTTTCACATGTGTTGTCTCTGAAATGGGCATTAAGGACCCCTGTGGGGAGGCTAGATGGTGGGGCTGTGGTGACCCAGTACTCAGCATGGCTAACTTACCTGGGAAGGTTCTGGGTCCCATTCAGAGACCCTCCTGAACATTCTGGGCATATGTCTGTGTACGATTCGGGGCTGACTGAAGCAGGGTCTCTATCACAGTGGGATGAGCATTTAAGGGTGCTGTCTCTCTGTCTCTGTCTCTTCTGTCTCTTGCTCATGGTACAGTGAAATAAACACACAGCCAAAAAAAAATTGGAATTTCAAAGCAAAGTGTAATTTTATTTTTCTCTACTGGATTCTGTTTTTCTCCCAAACAAATGGATACCTCAGCCTCAAGGATTATGGACTACAGTTTGTCAAGAATTAGAAAAGTGAAATTACATCAAACAGTATTTCAGAGTTATTTGATATTATTACTTCAGCTATGGGTATGTGTTGCAACTATTTCATATTGGTTTTGTCTAGTATTTTCTGTAAAATATTTCAGTGGTTTGGAGGTGTTCCTATTAATTAGATGGTCTTTCTTACTGAAATTGTCGGCCCTTTAATCGGATCATAAAATAGTAGGTCATGAGAGAGTACAAAATATTGACTAATATTAATTGGCAAATTTCTATGATCCTAGACATATTAAAAAGTATCTACAGTGACCTTTATTCTGTTTGATTAAAATAGCTCCAGTTGATTTTCTGTGTAGGCTTTTTAAAACTATAGTTACACAGAAAGTAATTTAAAAACCTACCATGTAGGAGTTGATTTGTGACACTAAATTGTACATGATTTTTTTTTGTTCTGTGTAGATATTTGGAGTTTGCTCTATTATTCCCAAAGCTATGGCAATTATATTTAATGGTGTAGAATAAAGAGAGGCATAAACACAAATGCTACTTCAATGCATAACTGGTAAGGAGAATAATTGATCAGATTTTCTAACTATTGAGAAAACCCCCTGAGGGAAAATCCATGCTTCCACAGACTGTAAAGGGAATTAATATTTATGAAGCATCTACTCTGCCAGGTACTATACTAATAGCTCATATGTATATTATGTTTTATTTAGTCCCTATTAGGTAGGTAGTTCTTATAAAGTACTTTATAATGAAGCAATTGGCATGTAGCCAACCCGGAATTAAAAATCTAGGTCTTTTCCCTGGACCTCATTGCCAAACATAAAAGTCATCTTTGTATAGTTATTCCCTCCCTCAGATGAATAGCAGCTGACATTTGAATAAAGTGATATCTTTAAAGGATAATCATTCACAGAAAAAAAATTAACCATATAACCAAAAAAAGATGAATTAAGAGCATATATTTATAATATTATGTTTTGCCATAAAATGTAAACATGTAGTCTTATTGAGTCATGGGAAATGTCATGATGCATTTTGCATAAAAAAATACAGAAAAATATGTTATGACTTTTCTGACAAGCCAGTGTTATATAGTGATTAAGTACATAACTCTGAAAATGAGTATAAGTAAATGATTTTTAAAACAGTTGAGTATAATACTTTGGCACAAATTCAGTAACTCTTAGGGGTTGAATATAATAGTACTGAACATAGAAATCATCAGTATCCTATTCTAGGAATTATTTTAGAGATAGGAAGGTTTCCCTTCTAATGTTTATGCCATCCATAAAGCAAAAAAATACATAGTATCATTCATGTTCCTAAATGTTCCTTGGGTGCCTTTGGACAGGATGCTACATGACTGGTTTAGAAGATAAAACTGGCTAAGGTATGAGTTCCTGAAGCTAATCAGATGTCAACGCTAAATTAATTATCATCATTATTATTATATATATGCTGCCATGAGCCGGTTCCCTGAAGGCAGTTTCTCTGTTTTCTCACATTTCTTTTTATACTATAAGATGGTGTATACATAGAAAGTATCCAGTACGTGTTCATTTGATGGTAATGGAATGACAGCATGGTAAAGGGGGCCTCAACTTAGTAACATAGAATCCTGCATATAGTAGCTATTGAATATGTAATGCATGTAAGCACACTGAATTAAATTTCGAGACTCTACGAAAGGTTTTATTGAGAGTCTAATTTGGTCGTCAGAACATGAATCGTAGCAGGTACTCTCCTAAGGGCTGAATCCCATATTGCTTTAGGTTCTTTTCTCGTCTCTTTTCTTTTCTAAAACAAAACAAAACAAAACAAAACAAAACAAAAAACAGTCTCGAGGGAGTAAGAAGATGGTTCCGCAGTAGCACACCGGACCCACATGAGAAGGTCCCAGGTTCGTGTACTGACTACTCGCTTTTCTTTCTGCGCAGGCATATCTGGCCTGGCTGGGGCTGAGTGTGGGTTGTGGTATGGGGACCCTGTTTTAGGTGTCTCTCTCTCTCTCTCTCTACCCCCATGAAGGAAGAAATGAACTTAAAAATTATCTTTGAAATATTTGAAATAGATCATCTCGGAAATAATTATGTGATTGGAAAAAAAAAAAAACACTCAAGGTTTTTCTTATGAATAAGCTCCTATGTTGTTAAGACTAACCTTGAGTTAATTTAAAGCTCTAAATTGGAAACTATGAGGAAATTCCTGACTTAGAATTATATTTAAACTTTTAAGCCAATATCATCTTTAAAATAAACAAACATGCAAAAGGTTTGCTATGGTCGCCAGTGAGACCATTCTTCCCATTTAACTGTATTGAGTTGGAAATAGTCAAATGTTGAAAATAAAACCCAGTTCTGGACTTCCATGATAGTATCATTAAAACTAGCTCATGGCTTCATGCATTTTTAAAAATTATTTATTTAATTTTGTTTATTATATTTTAATTTGATCAGAGAGAGAGAGAGAGAGCAAGAAAATGAGAAAGCAAGTCACCAGGTTCAGGACTCTAACCATGGTCAGGCAAGTGGAAATCTAGTACCTTAATCATTATGCCACCTACAGGCCTTGGTTTCATACATTTTTAAAAGTGTGTTTTGACTACCAGTTAAAATACAGTAACTGTAAAAGTTTTGTGGGAAAAATGAAGTATGAGTTTATTTTAGTATAAAAAATTTGAAATCCATCCATGGTTTTTGTTTTCATAATACTCATTTTCTATGAGCTTTCGGAAGACCCTCATATTTAAATTGGATTTTTACAAGGTTAATGTTTAAGTGACTCTTTCTTTGGTTAACTTATGATGACTGTTTCACCATTACAGAGTGTCTTTTATCTTTAAAGACTCTGAAATAGAAACTGTTGGTGATGTCCTAAATCTTTATAGCTCCAAGCACAGAAAGATAATTTTCAATTAGAAATTGCATTTCTTCTTTACGTATGGGTTACACTACTGGGAGGCAAATAAAACAGCTCCTAGATAATGTTTTAAACTTTCCTAGGGAGGCTTCCACTCGCAAGTATTTTCTATATAAATATGCCCTTCTTGTGGATTTTAATCCCATTTCCCCTCTCCCTTACATTGCCATCTGACATCTTTCTTTAAAATCAGATAAACTTTGTAGTTTTGTCTAGAGTTTGCCCTTAATAGTCATATTTTTCCACAAATTTGTATTTCAATGCCTGTTATTTATCCATATGTACAAGACCCATTAAAGGGAAGGTGTGAGGTCCTATTCACACAATAGAAAATAATATATAGGTGAAGTTTGCTTGCCAATCCCAGCAGTTTTCTAGATTGAAAGTGTCCTTCGATTTTTCTGTGAACTGAGAGGTACATTTTACACAGAACTAAGAGTTAAACATGGTAGTTGACCAACTTGGCACCTCCATCCTTTCTTCAGCCACCTGTTGGAATGATCTTTTGAGATTATATATTTCATCGTGTCTCTCTTCAGCTTCAAACCTTTCCATAAATCCTTATTGATGAGAGCAGTGGTTTCCAAACTGCACTGAGGTGCCTGGACCATAGCAGTGAACTTACACAGGTCCACATGCTATGTCAGCTGTTTGGCAATACCTTGCATCTATCCAACACTGTGTGTACCAGTCCGAAGTAGTTCAGTTTCAAATTATAACAACCATATTCCTTCCAAGGATATTATAATGTAAAAAGCCTAATTTTCAGTGGTCATAGTGATTTTTTTAAAAAAGAAAAGAAGGCAAGAATTGTGTGAAAAATAAAGTGATGGATGGCATAATGGTTACATCACTGGACTCCCACATGGCCAGCCACAGTTCAAATCCCGGACCCAGTGGCTTGAATCATGCTAGGCGCATGTGTGAGCATGCCCAAAATCCCAAGAGGAGAATGGAGGAGGAGCGATTGAGGCGTGGCGGTGCCTACTGGGGGGTGATTTCTCACTTTCTGTCTCTCTGTCTCTCCAGTGAGCACACATGCCCTATAGTGAAAAATCTCTCTTAAAAAAAAAAATAGGAAAGGAAAGGAAAAGAAAAATGAAGTGAAACCTGAAAGAAAGGTGGTGGTATACAATATAATTCCAGAGTCTATTAAGATGGGCGATCCCCAACTGCATCCATCTCATCAGTAAGTAATGGGACCACTTAGTATGAAAAAATATATTGTTACCATTTTTTGCTGATGATATTTTAAAATAACAGCCTTGATACTAAGTTTTTATAGTTTATTGAGGTATTTATTTATTTTTATCTTCTTAAAAAAAAAAGAGAACCTGGGGACCAGCAGATGGCATGATGCTGACGTCACTTTACTCCCATGTAGTTGACTGCATTTCGAGCCTTGGGCCTGATGGCTTAAAATTCACACCAGGTAGGCATGCTTATGTGTCCAAAATCCTGAGGAGAATGGAGGTGAAGGGATTGTTACTTGACCATCCTCCCTGGGGAGTGATTTCTCACTCTGTCTCTCCGGCAAGTGCCCACACCCTATAACAAAAATCTCTCTAAAAAAGAATAAATAAATAAATAAAAGAGAACTGCTATTTTGGCATTCTGTTTATGTAGACACTCAATGTAAAATATGACTGAGACGAAGAGCATTACAAAGTAAGTTTGTGAATCTGAACTATGGAATAAAATTTAAAGTCCATGGCAGGGTAGGGCATGTAAAGTTCTTTAAATGTTTTCTCTGGGATGACCCTATAGCCTAATGGTTAAGGGAGCTAGATCCCACCTCATCAACGATGGTTTGAATCCTGGCTCTGACAGGTTTCAAAAACATCCTGGGTATGTGTGCATGTTTGCACAGTCTTGACAGGATAGAAAAGTGGAGAAGAAGGGATTGCAGAGTGGCCATGCTTCAATTGGAAGCTACTTTCCATCTCTCCTCCTCCCCACCCCCATCAAGTTCATGTGCCCTCTGGCAATTAAAGTTATTTTAAAAAATAATTTTTCTTGGGTCAGGTAGGTGGCATGGTAGTTAAGACAGCTGGGTCCCACATGGACAATTGTGCAGTTTGGGTCCGGGACCCAGTGGCTTGAAAATCACACTGGGAGCATGTGTGTGCATGTATGTCCAAAATTCTAAGAGAAACATGGAGGAGAAGGCATGGTCATGGGGGTGACTTCTCACTTTCCCTGTCTCTGCTTCTCTTTGTCTTTCTCTGACGAGCACATGCACCCTGTGGCAAAAACCTGGAAAAAAAAAATGAGGGATCATATCATTATATATGTGTTCACAGTTTCAATTTCCTCATATATAAGATTAGTACTTATGTATACTCGGAGAGTTGTTGGAATTAAGAGAGATTAGCACACAGCGGGTACTTAGCCTAATGTCAAGCACAATGTAAGTTGAAGTGTTTAGTCAATTTTGGTCAATTAAATTAAATGCATTTTTTAAAAAAATTAACATCTTCCCAATCAAAACACATAGACACTTAGAATTTGAGGGCTCTAATTATCTAAAGAGTCCTGGTATTTTTTGACTTGTTTAAGAAATTTCAGCCAGTTAGTAGCAAACTCCAAGTCAGACTGCTAACTCCTATCTCATTGACCATTTCTTGACACTACAAGCAAAATCACTGGTTTTCCTCATCCAGAAGGTATGTGCTAGAAAATTCTAGCCTTGAGTAGAAAACAGTTTTATGGGTTTAGGAGGAGAACATTGAGAAATTTTTTTTTAGGTTTTTTTTTTTTAATTTTTAATTTATTTCATCCATGGTGGGGGGAAGAGAGAGACAAGTACCCCTGGCAGGTCTTCACGCCACAACCCATGCCCAGCCTCAGCCTAGATCACAGGCGTACGTGTGCACACCTGCATGGACAGGGAGGACTCAGGATGAGGACCCCAGACCTTCCCATGTAGATATAGTTATGTTACTGCTTTATCTTCATACCACCATCAGGCTGCTGCTTTATGTTTTATGCTCCTTTAGACAAAGATTTACGTTTTTTAGAAATGAGAGGAATAAAATCCTGAATCGTTTGCCTTACCCGGAAAAATAGCACACAACATAGGCTATAAGTTGGACTGGTTCTTATTCTTATGCTGCTTTTTGATTCTATCCTCTTTTTTCTTAAAAGGAACTATTTCATGAAAATATTCAGATTTCTGCAAGTGAAAGCACATTTACCCAGTGACGCAAGTATTCCTAAGGGGGTCTGTTTTGAGCTAGAGAGAGAGAGAGAGAGAGATTGCACAGGTGACATGAGGAGACCTTTCCTGTGTTGCTACCTGCAGTTTGCTTTTGAGCCTTGGCCAGGCAGTCATGGGGCATATGTTTGGGTTCTGGATTCCTGTTATTGAGAGAAGCAGAATTTTTTAAAGGTGTATATGATAGTATAGTAAATGAGATTAGGAAAATACCAGATTGATCATATGCTCACCAATTTAAAACCATGAACCTATAAATCTTTAAATATGCAAGGAAAAAATTGACTATAGTATTTGAAAACTTTCTTATTCCACGATAATTTAGGGGATTACATTTTACAGCCAGAAAAAATCATAAACTATGAGTTTATGCCTTGATCTTAAACATGTCACTTGTTTCAGTCTATAGGTTTCCTAATTTGCACAAGGAAGTGCTGGATGGATTCAGCCAGGCCTATGGATGCAAAACAAACCAACAGTAAAAACAATGAACAATAAAAAACCTGTAGGATTCCAGATCTAGCAAGGTTAAGATATAATATTTTATTGGGTCATCAGAAAAGCCATGATATATTTTTCTATGCAAAAATGCATCATGACTTTCCTGGTGACCTAATAGATTCCACTTAGATAGTCATAATGCACAGTATTAAAGACTAATGTTATGCTACAGTAAAGAATCATGTCTACATTGATTTGATTCAGTTAACTAAAGGGAGTATTTGTGTGTGTGTGACTGAGTTTACTGACATAGCATGGGCTACTCACTGTCCCCTAGACTCTAGAGTACCTCTAAATTCTCACTGTAAACATTTTAATACTATGTTTTGAAAAAATAATTTAAGAGAACCGAAAAATTGGTAATTAGTTTCCTAAGTGTCCTGAGCTATGCCATTGACCTTTTATTATATATGCGGGTCATTATGTTGCAGGTGTGCTGTGGAAACTATAAACCATGAAACTGGGCAGTGTCGGCTCAGGACGAAAGAATATGGAGCCAGACTGCCTAGATTTGGACTCTGCTCTCCCCGTTAGACGCCCTGAGCACTCACACAAGTTAGAAACGTGGTGCTTCGTTTTCTGTCCTCAGTTGAATAGATGTGATCCTAGCACCTGTGTTTTAGGGTTCAGGTTAGGAGAAGAGCTGGCACAGAGTAAATTCTCTTCAAACATTACACTCATGAACAGTCACTATTATTACTGTTGCTAAATCCTCTCCTGGAGCATCTCAGAAGGGATGGAAGATTCTCATGTTGGTTCATGTGTCATTCAACTCTCATCCCCTTAAATCTTTTGATGGTGTTTCTCATCTTGTAAATGGTGTTTTCCTTCAGCCAGTAGTTCAGGCCTAAAATTTAGGAGCCCAATTAATAACTTCTTTCTTTTCTCTTCAAAATATCCTGTAAAATATATCTCAAAATCAGCTCTTTTGAGATATTTATTGCTGTCATCTCATTATAAGCCACTATTGCCTCTTTCTGGGATCCTGCAATAATCTTCTAAGGGTCTATGATTCTCCATATCCATTAACCAATAGCAACTAGACTACTGGTTTAAAATGCATAAACCAGTGTTTTAAGGTGTAGTAGTTAAGGGCACTGGACTCATGCATGGCCGACTGGGGTTCGAGTCCTGGACCTGGTGGTTTGCCTTCTCACTTTCTCTCTCTCTGTCTCTCAAATAATAATAATAATGATAATAATAATAATAATAATAAACATTAAATAAAAATAATCCTTTAAAACACATATTAGATAATTTGCCTAGAATCCAATGCATTAGAATAAAATCCTAACATCTAACTGTGATCTTTCAAGTCTCCACCTACCAATCTCATCTTGTCACCTTCACTCATGGTGTTTTGGGTAACCTGGCCACATATACAAAGTTTGTTCTCTCCTTATTCTTTTGCATTGGTGTCCCTCTGCCTGCACTATTCCTTCCTAGATCTTCATGAGGCTGATTTCTTCTCATTATTTTGGTCTAAGTCGATTCCTACTTTCTCAGAGAGACAATCCTTCATCTCCCTAAGGTAGCCTCCAGCATATGTTATGTAAATTTTTTGTTTACTTGTGTATTTTTCCTTTCTTCTACTTGAATATAGTTAACCTTGTTCATAGGTATGTAGAATAATACCTATAATATTTTCATGCACATACACATTTGGTTTTCTTTCTTTCTTTCTTCCATGAGAAAGAGAGACAGAGGAAGGCGGGGGCACCAATACAATACCACAACACACCTGCCCTTAGTCTTAACCAGCCCAAATCATAGGTATGTACATATGCCCGGTGTACTCAGGGAGGTCCCAGGGTATGAACCAGGGCTTTTTCCATGTGAGTACAGTTGCCTTACTACCACACCCTGCCTGGACACAATGTACATATTTGTTTAATGGCTGAATGCAGTCTTGCTTGAGGGCTGAATAATACACATTGCACTGGATTATTTTGAAGACTACCACATATAAGCCAGTTGGTTCAGTGGTTAGCACAAGAGAGTGTTGTGTATCTGTGCCTAGTATTTGTACATCACTTCTACAAAAGTTTTTCTATTACAACAGCTCAAAGGCCCTATGAAAGAGATTCAATAGACTATACTATACTATACTAAAACTTGGGGTGGTGAGGTATGAAGAAACAGAGACCAGGCTCGAACCTGGATGTCAGGGTGTTTGGCCCCAGGGGGGAATCTCTCACACTGTATCACCCAAGTTCCGTGATAGAAACTAGTAATCATTTATCTTGTAAGAAACTTTAAGTACATTTTTTATACTCCATAAGGATAAATTATAACTTAAAAAAAAATCTTTATTTATTTCATTATTTGGTTATTTTAATTTGACCAGAGAGGGATAGAGTGAGAAAAAGAGAGAAAGCAAAAGTGTGAAAGAAAGCCATCAGGTCTAGCACTTGAGCCATGGCCAGCCATGTTGGAGTCCAGGGCCCTTAACCAGGGCTCCACCTGCTGGCCCAAATTATAAATTGTGTAACTTTTTTTTTTTTTTAAAGAAGGAAACCACAGCAGACTTAAAATACATGATTGTTAATTCATTCTCTTATGATAATTTCAGGTAAATCTTTCATGATAACTAATCACCTATATTTTCTTTACATGTTTTAAGATTCAACATTTGACATGAACTCTCATTCTATAGTTCATATTCACTTCAACTCCCTGATATAACTTCTAATATTTATTTCCATAGTATGAAAGTGATGGCCATCATTATTTCCCCTGAATGAAGAGCCCCTACTCTATCCTGCTGAGTTTCACGTTATCTACACAGTGAATTGCTGATTCAGTTGTGCAGATGGAAAAATGTATTGGGCCCAGCAGGTGGCGTGGAGGTTAAGGTGGCTGGATCCAACTTGGCTCACTGTGCCATTAGAGTCCAGATCCAGCGACTTGAAAAACCCAGTTGAGTGTGTGTGCCCAAAATCCAGAGAGGAGAAGGGATTACGGCACAGTCATTCCCACTGTGGGGTGATTTCTCACTTCCCCTCACTCTCTGTCTCTCTCTGGCAAGCATACATGCCCTATAGCAAACAATTAAAAAGAAAGAAAGAAAAATATATTATGAGGTACATCATATGCAGAAAGGATTGTGTAACAGGAGCATGTGTATGTGTAGTTTAAAAATTAACAATCGAATGAAATCTCTATTTCACTATCCCAGTTTTACAAATAGAATATAATCAGTACCCTTGCCATTCTCTATGTATTCCTCTTCCCGTTACAGGGTGATAACACTCTAATTTGGTGATTAATCTTTTGTTTTGCTTCCTGTCCCTAAATAATGCAGGTTTAGTTTACCTGTTTTTTACTATTTTATGTAAGTGCAGTAACATTGTTTATCTGTTCTATGATTTGTTTTTCACATTGCACTGTGTTTTGGCCATGTTGATGAATGTAACTATGATTGTATGAGTAAATCACAATTTAATTGCTAGCGTCTTATAGATGTTTATTTGAGCTGTTCACAGAGTTTTGCTATTATGAACAATATTGCTGCGGACATTTTCTTATGTCTCTTGGCACCCACATGCAAGAGTTTTTCTTAAATTTATACTTAAAATTGGTAATACTTGGATGTAGAGTATTCTCATTTTCAACTCAACCTAAAATATCAACTTCTTTTCCAAAGTGGTTCTATCAAATTACATTTCCCTCCATTGGTACATGAAAATTCATGGGGCTTTATACCCTCCTGAACGCTGTCATGAAGACTGTCAGGCTTTTCAAGGTTTGCCAGGCTGGCAGGTGTGAAATGGTATCTCCTTGAGATTTTAATTTGCATTTTCTTGCTTACTAAAGACACTGAGCATCTTTTCATAAGTTTATTTGGCACTCCCATTTCTTCTTCTGGAAGATTTCTTTAAAAAAAATTTTTTTTTTCTATTGGATTGTTGTTTCCTTACTGGTTTATAGGTCTTCTTTTTTATATAGTCTTGATACAATTTTTCATACGTACGATAGACATTTTCTCCCAATTTTTGGATTGTTGTTTTATGATTCTTGATAAACAGAAGTTTTGAATTTTAATGTAGTCAAATTTATCAATAATTTCCTTTTTTTAAAGTCGATGCCCTTGGGACCAGCAGATGGCATAATGGCTACCTCACTGGACTCCCATGTAGTGGACTGCAGTTCGCATGTGCGTGCCCAAGATCCTGAGAGGAGAATGGAGGAGAAGGGACTGCGGCATGGCCATCGCCCATGGGGGGTGATTTCTTGCTTTCTGTCTCTCTGTCTCTCTCTGTCTTTCTGGTGAGCGCATACACTGTACAGCAAAAAAAAAAAAAATTTAAACAAAGTGGGCACCCAAAGAGGCTGAACAGTGGCTTGGCAATGAAATGCTTTCTCTGTGACATCAACCCACCTGGGAAGGTTGCAGTGGATGTCCAGAGACTTCCTGACTCCACCCCACCCCACCCCGGGCACTTACGTGTACATGTTCCAGGCTGGCTGAAGCTGGAAGTGTATCACAGACTCAGGACCCTGTCAGGAGTCCTATACTTCTGCCTCTTTCTCTCTTTCTCACTCTCTCTCTCACTCATAGAAAAACTAAACTTTAAAATAAATTAGGTCTCACTCATAGAAAAACTAAACTTTAAAATGAAGTAGGTGCTAGGACTAGCAGATGGTGTAATGGTTACATCACTGTTCTCCCATGTAATCAACCTCAGTTCTAGTCCTGGTCCTGGTGGCTTAAACTCATGCCAGACTCTTGTGTGTGCATGTCCAAGATCCTGAGAGGAGAACAGAAGAGAAGGGATTGTGGTGTGGCCATTCCCCCTGGGGAGTGATTTCTGGCTTTCTGTCTCTCTGGTGAGCACATGTGCCATATAGCAAAACATCACTTTTAAAAACAAAGAATAACAAATAAACATCTTTATTTCACCATCCAGGCTCTACAAATAGTACCCTTGCTCTTCACATTTAAGACTTTGAGTAGATTTTTCTATAGATTCCAAGGAAAGAATCCATTCTTTTATTGCTTTCTATATACATTTGTGTAATTCAGCTTAATTTATTGAAAAATCCATTCCTACCTCACAGATGTGCAATACCAGCTCTTTTGTACATCAATTCTCCACATATGCAAGAGTCCATTTCATTGGCTTATTTGTTTATTTCTGTTACAATACCACAGTTTTACATTGCTATAGCATTATAATAAGTCTTAATGACAAGCAGGGCAAATATTTTATTTATATTATTATTTATACCTACATGAAAATATTTAGATTCATTCTATGAAACCTCCCATCAGGATTTTACTGGAATCGTATTGTAAGTATAGGCCAACTTGGGGAGGAGGGTTCATATCTTTACAATATTGGATGCTTCAATCCACAAGTAGATCACTTCATTTAATTGGTTCTCTTATGGAATCTTTCAGTAAAGTTTCATGCTTTTTACATAAAAGATATATACATCTTTTTATTTTATTATTTTTTTAAAGAGGTTTTTGCTATAGGGTGTGTGCGCTCGCCAGAGAGTCAGAGAGAGATAGAGAGACAGAAAACGAGAAATAACCCCCCAAGGGGGATGGCCACGCTGCAGTCCCTTCTCTTCTATTCTCCTCTCAGGATCTTGGGCACGCACGCACACGCGCCTGGCATGAGTTTAGGCCACCAGGTCCGGGACTCGAACTGCGGTTTACTACATGGGAGTCCAGCAACATAGCCATTACGCTAACTGCTGGTCCGAATATATATACATTTTGATATTAGATTTATTCCTAGTTACCTTCTTTCTTTGATTTTTAAAGAATATATTTTAAAGCAGCATTTTCTATTTTATTAAAATTGAAAAGCAACATACTTGGATTAATTTTAATAATTTAGAAGTGTTTAAGCTTTCTATGCATATAGTAATGTTATCATGAATAATGGAATTTTTATTTCTTCATTTACAAACCATTTATGTGTTATCTTTTTTCTTGACTTATTGCATTCAATTAAACATCAAAGTAATGTTGTGTAGAAGCATTAATAGGTTTTTTTTTTATTTCAAAGAGTATGCTTTCAATATTTTACCATTGAATAAGATGTTTGCAGTAAAAAAATTTTGGGTAGATACCCTTTACCAAAATAGAAAAAAAGTTGTCTTTGATTTCTACTTTTTAAAAAGTCTTTAATATGAACTGATGCTAAATTTTAAAGAATACTTTGCTAAGTAAACTGATATAAATATGTAGATTTTCTCCCTTTGAACTGTTAATGTGATGATTACATTTCTGATTTCTAATGTTCAACAAATGTTATATAGGGAAGTTTTAAATTTTCTCTTTTCCCTTTGAAGGTTTGCTAATTTTCAGTCTCTGAAATAATGCTGACAACCAAATTAACAGGAAAAAGGCAGACAAATTTATTTACATGCCCATATGTACACAGGTGTCTAGCATATGTGACTCAAAGGAGGGCCAGGTGACAAAATGTTTTATACTGTGCAGAAAAAAAGACACTTGCCTTCCCCCTATTTCTCTTTCCTGGGCCAGGTGTCAGACCTCTGAACAAGATCTTCCTGTGTGAGGGAGCGCTCAGAGAAAGCCTGCATGAATGCCTGAATTTTTTGCTTATTTTGTTCATGTAAATAGTTGCAAATTTCTTTTATGACTTTCTAGCTTTAAAAACAAAGAACAGGGGCCAGCAGATGGCATGGTGGCTAAGGGCACTGGATGCCCACATGGCCAACTGTAGTTCAAGTCCCAGACTGGAGAGCTTACCTCCCCATTCTCTCTCTCTCTCTCTCTCTCCCTCTCTCTGGTCCACTTTAAATAAACAAACAAACAAACAAATAAATAAATAAAATTCTTTAAGACAAACAAAAGAAACAAAGAAGCCAATTCTGGGGCCAGATAGTGACACACGGGTAATGCAACTTGATCCACAAAGGAGGATCCCAAGTTTGCATCCCTGGGCCTTCTTGTATGCACTGGCATGCATCTGTGCCTGTGATCTGGGCAGGCTGTGCTGGGTGGGGTAGATTACCACATGATGGTCCTGTTGAGGTTGACTGCCTTTCTTTCTCTGTCATAAAGTAAGTAAATTATTTATCTGAAAAAAAAAGCCAATTCTGGGGAACCAGCAGTTAGTGTAATGGCTATGTCGCTGGACTCCCACGTAGTCAACCGCAGTTTGCATCCTGGACCCGGTGGCTTAGAACTCACGCCAGGCACGTGTGCGTGTGTGCCCAAGATCCTGAGAAGAGAATAGAGGAGAAGGGATTGTGGCGTGACCATCCCCCCTGGGAGGTGATTTCTCACTTTCTGTCTCTATGTCTCTCTCTGTCTATCTGGCGAGCGCACGTGCCCTATAGCAAAAACCTCTCAAAAAAAAAAAAAAAGCCAATTCTGTATCTGTAGCGTCTCTTAATAGTTAGCCTGAGATATGCCAAATAAATACACTTAGGGGTGCCATATTTTGGCTCCCCACATTTACATTCTTGAGATAAACACAATGTGGTCACAATGTATTTACTTTTGGGGAGCATTGTTGTGTTTGGTTTGCTATTTTAGTTGCAAAAATATATATCTAAGTATATGAGAGAACTTTTAAATATGTATCTAGGTATATAAGGAGACTTTTAAAAGTTCATGGAAAAATGGAATTAAAGTATGAGCCTATTCTGGTACATGAAATTCATGTATTTCGTCCTAGTCTGTAAGTTTTTAAAAGACCTTTCATATACATAGTTTATTATTAGCATTGGCCTGTTATTTTTCTTTCCTGGTGTCTCTTTGATATTAGTGTCAAAAGTTAAACTTGCGGGAGCCAAGCAGTGGCAAAGAAATAATGTAAGTGGAACTGCATGAGAAAGGTTCTGGGTTTGTGTCCTGGGACTTCCCTGAGAATGTCAAGCATGTGCACATGTGTCTGAGATCCAGGTCTGCTGAGACTGGGGGGGAATTATGACATTAGGACTTCATTGGGGATGCTTGTCTTTCTGTTTCTCTCTCTCTCTCTCTCTCTTTCTTTCATAGAAAAAGTCAATAAATTAACTTAAAAAAAGTTAGACTCATAAATTGATTTGGCGAGAGTTTCCTCCCTGTCTGTCTCCTAGAAATGATAGTAACATACAGTCAACCCTCTACATCTTTAGGTTTCTCGTTGGTGAATTCAATCAACCACAGATCAAAAATATTTTGGAGGAAAAAAAAATAGTACAACAATAAAATATACAAAGAGAATACAAATAAGATATAATTTAACTACTGTTTACTTAGCATTTGCATAGTATGAGCTATTATGAATAATGTATAGATTGCTTAAAGTATATGGAAGGATATATGTAGGTTATTTGTAAATACTATGCTGTTTTATATAAGGGACTTGAGTATCTACTGGTTTGGGTATCTGTTAGGGTCCTGAAACCAATCTCCAATTGACACAGAGGCAATTGTATTGAGGTTATTGATTCCTAGAAGGTTTGGAAAACTTGCTTGTTAAGTGCTATGAGGATGATGTTTTCTCTGAAACAAAATTTTAAACAATTGACTCATTAAAAAAATTGTTATTAGAATTATTCAAAATTTCTACCTGTTAAGTTTCTATTTTTTTTTTTTTTTGGCTTTTTTTTTTTTTTTTCCACACGGTTTTTTTTTTCGGGGGCGCTTGCCAGAGAGACAGAGAGAGAAAAAGCGAGAAATCACCCCCCAGGGAGGATGGCCACGCCTCAATCCCTTCTCCTCCATTCTCCTCTCAGGATCTTGGGCACACACGCACACACGCCTGGCGTGAGTTTAAGCCACGGGGTCCGGGACTCAAACCGCGGTTGACTACATGGGAGTCCAGTGACATAACCATTACGCTAACTGCTGGTCCCTTAAGTTTCTATTAATAATCATCTATTTCTAAGATGTTTTTCTTTTCTATCTTGTTTTTATATTTCATTGTATCTTATTGTTTATAATATTCTCTAATATTTTAAATTTTTACTTTTCATTCCTAATATGATTTCTCTCTCTTTAAAAAGAAATCAATATTTTTTAGGGATTATTCAATATTAGCCATTAAAAACAGATTTTGATTTTTATGAATCCTCTATTTTATCTGTTCTCTATCAATATTTTCCATTTTTTTCTCATCTATTTCTGTTTTTAATTATAGCGTTGTGTTCTGCCAACTTTATAAAAAGATTCTACTTCTTAGATTGATTCCTTCACCTATTTTAGTTGTGTATGTATACTTTATAAATACTTTTCCCTTTAAGAGTACTTCACAAGTTTTAATTAGTTGTGTTTTCATTTTCATTCACTGAGTTTTAAGCATTTCATTTTTACTTTTGTTATGCTTTATTGGCACATGTGCTCTTTAGTGGCATTTGTATAATATTTTCTATCTTATTTTATCTGTTCTTCTTGTCTTCCTTCTTATTGTTGTCTCATTATTTGTTTCTGACTGAATAGTATTTTAGTAGGAGAGCATGATTTAGATGGCATTTATTTTCTCAAATATGATGAGCCTTCCTTTATGTACTAAATTATCAGGTTAACTGTCTGGTACATTTTTTTAAAATTTATTCATTTTCTACATTAATTCACTATATACCATCACAACACACAAATGAATTTTCCATCCAAAATACACTGTGCATTATGTATACATATATATATGTTTTTTATCCTATGTTTGACCCTCTGCCCTTTCCCCCTCTCCCATTACCCTATCTCTGCTATATACAGTTGTCTTCCAGAGGAGTTATTGAAAATGTGATACATGCAAGTAAAGGGAGAGGGGCCACGAGTTTAAAGTTTTTAACAATAGGGAACATAGATTCCATTCAAGGTTGGATCAAGGGTGGGTCTCGTGCAGTTCTGCAATTGTAGGTACATTTTTGCATAGAAAAATACTTCATGTCTTTTCGACAACATACACACATACTTCAGTTACTGATTTCAGGGCTCATTTGTTTTTCAGATCAAACTTTTTTTTTGGAGAGATTTTTGCTATAGGGCATGTGTGCTCGCCAGAAAGAGAGAGACAGAGAGACAGAAAGCAAGAAATCACCCCCCAGGAGGGATGGCCACGCCGCAGTCCCTTCTCCTACATTCTCCTCTCGGGATCTTGGGCACACACACACGTGCCCGGCGTGAGTTTAAGCCACTGTGTCCAGGATTCGAATGACAACTACATGGAAGTCCAGCGACATAGCCATTATGCTAACTGCTGGCCCCTAGATCAAACTTTAAATTATATTATTAAAATCTCTGGTATTTTTGTCAACTTATTTTTTTTTACAGTATTTATCTTTGAGTGAATTATATCAGAAATGCCCCACTGTGATAATTTTTCCTTTGCATATTTTTGTGGTTATATTATTAGAGACATATGGATTTGGAATTGCCTTATATCCTTGGTAGATTAAACAATTTACCAGTAGATACAGACATTCTTTGACCTGTTTTAGTATTTTTGCCTTAGAATCTACTTTGATTAGTAATAATATAGTACCTTAGCCTGGTTCAGCAAGTATGTGTTTAGTAAATTGTGCACTATTGCTAAAGAATAAAAAATTTTAATGCATTTAGTTTCATTTATAGTTTTAATTAGGTTTCATTAGCAATCTGTGAATTAGGTAGCCCCCAAGCTACAAAATAAAAGGAGCTCTGTTAGATATGGAAAAACAGTTGTGTTTTTAAGGTAGCTTGAACAGGTACAAAAAACAGTTTAACACAAAAAAGCAGATTGGTTAACATTAGGTTGTTTCCAGTGACTTTCTCTGTAAGAGTTAAAGCAGAGGTTACTTCCTTATCAGACTGGCTCAGGTAGATCTGGCCCCTTCTGAATGGTTGCTCTTGCTATAAATCTACTGTTTCTGGGAAAACTGTAAGTTTTCAATTTAATTCATGATGTTTGACAGAATTGGCTCTATTTTCATTTGGTTTTCTGGAACTTGGTGCTGGAGCTCAGTCCAAAATAGCACCTTTCCAGAATTTTTTTTTTTAATTTTGCCAGAGGGCACACGCACTTGCCAGAGAGAGAGAGTGAAAGTGAAAGTGCCTTCCATGGGGGATGGTTATGACATCTCTGTATCCTCCATTTCTCCCGGCTTTCAGGATTTTTGGCACACACAGGCATGCCTGCCTGGCATGCTTTCTCAAACTCCCTGTTCCAGGAGTCAGCTGTACAGTTGACCATGTGGAATCCAGCCACCTTAACCACCATGGCATAGGCTGGCCCCATGCACTTTTATACCACTATCATTTTTCTCTTAAATTTTTGTGTGTTTATAAACAACAAATATTTGAATTTTATATTTGTATTCAAATCTGATTATTTTTGTTCTTAAAGAGTTTAGTCTATGCACATTATTTATTGCTGACATATCTGTTATTTTGTCTTTTTTAATTTGCTAAAGGACATGTACACTTGGTAGAGAGAGAGAGAGAGAAAGATAGAGAGGGAAAGTGAGAAAGCACCTGCCAGGGGAACTGCCGCACTGCAATCTCTTGTCCTCCATCTTTGCCTCCTTTTCAGATTTTGGGCATGTACACACCCACATGCCCAGCATATTTTTTTTTATTTTGTTTTGTACTTTTCATTTTTGCAATTATTGTTCATACATTAAATCGCTACACATCATTTAGATTGTGAAGAGGCTTTACCCAGCATGATTCACACCTCAGTCCAGACTACTACACACATCCTCATCAACAGATAACAAACCTCGTCTGTGTCCCACAAGTGTCTTACCTCTCCATTTCCCCCCAAATTTCCTATTTTCTTCCCCTCCCACAGCTCTTTCCACTTTATCTCTAGCGTCCACTACAATTTTTAATGCTTTTGTGTTCTCCAGTCTTTCAGCCTAGTTGGTGCATGTTAAGTGGAAACGTGCAATGTCTATCTTTCATAGCCTGACTTGCTTCACTCACCATTAATAAAAATCAAGTCAAAGTGGATCAAATATCTAAACCTAAGCCCAGCATATTTTTGTTCGTTTGTTTTTGAGAGGTTTTTGCTATAGGGCGCATGCGCTTGCCAGACAGATAGAGACAGAGAAACAGAAAGTGAGAAATCACCCCCCAGGGGGGATGGCCACACCGCAATCCCTTTTCCTCCATTCTCCTCTCGGCATCTTGGGCACACATGCACACATGCCCAGTGTGAGTTTTAAGCCACCGGGTCCGGGACGCGAACCGCAGTCAACTACATGGGAGTCCAGCGACATAGCCATTACACGAACTGCTGGTCTCAGCCGAGCATGTTTTTTAAGCCACTAGGTCTGGAACTTGAACCATGTGGTCAGCCATATGAAATTCAGCTCATATAACCACCAGGCCATGGACTGGCCTTTATCTGTCTTAATTTCTAACATTAATTGTGCTTTCTATTTTATGATTTTTTCCCCCCTTTTTTGTGTACCTTTATTAATTTTTTTCATTCCTTACAGTATTCTCTATAAGTTGTTTATTTATTTTTGGAGAGATTTTTGCTATAGGGTGCGTGCACGCACCAGAAAGACAGAGAGACAGAGAGATAGAAAGCGAGAAATCACCCTTCATGGGGAATGGCCACACATAATCCTCTCTTCCATTTTCCTCTCAGGATCTTGGGCACATACGCACACACTCCTGACATGAGTTTAAACCACCAGGTCTAGGACTTGAACTGTGGTCTACTATGTGGGAGTCCAGCAACGTAGCTATTACGCCATCTGCTGTTCCCCCTTCATAAATTTTTAATGTATATATGCTACATCTATTCTTTAAGGTGCTATCCTTTTTCAATAGACACAAAAGCTCGCCGGAGAGAAAGAAAGTGAGAAATGACCCACAGTTGGGCATGGCCACTTTGCAGTCCCTTCTCCTTCACTCTCCTCTCAGGATTTTGGCCACACACACACACACGCCCACACACAGTCACACTGTGATTCTCAAGCTGCCTTGTCGGGGACTCAGACCGTGAAGTTGGTCATGTGGGATTCAGTACCTTAGCTTCCATGCCACTTGCAAGCCCAGGTCCTATACATTTTAATAAGCATGTTTATCTTAGCAAAATCCAATCCATATTTTGCCTCCTTCTGAACAATTAAAGAGTTTTAAAATAACTAAACTTGGGTTACTTTCTTCCTACTTACATAGTTATGGCTACATTTAGATTCTTTTAATTCTTTAAGTGAAACTTGCATTATTATTATTATTTTTCTATACAGTTTTGTTTATATGTTTATAACTTTACCTTGTTTAGCACTTCTTGAATCTGATACATTCCTTTTGACGTAATTTTTTTTTTCCTAATGTATATCCTGCAGAAAGATCTTTAGAGTCTCTTGATTTTCAGTTGATCTGAAAATATCTTTGTTCAACTATCTTTCTATTGAATATGTAATTCTTGGTTGGTATTTTTTCTCTCGGTATTTTGACAGTATTATTCCAAAGACTGGTCTCAATGATTGCAGGTAAAAATGATCATTCAATGTATTTCCTTTTTATTTGTAGACCCTTTTTATTTTGCCATTTTTGGTATAGTTTCTCTGTGGTATTCTAGAGTTTCACTATGACATGTTTAATTGTGGACTTCATTTATCCATAGGATATCTTGGACTATTTAAATGTAAACTCATCTGTTTTGAGAAAGATTAGGTCATTACCCTCTCCAATGTTGCCTCTGCCCCATTTTGCCTGTCTCCTCTCTTCTGTAAACTTTGTGTAGCTCTATGTTGCTCTTTCTCATTCCATTTTTCATCCCTTCACTTCTGGTTTTTTGTTTGTTTTTCTCCTCCTTGCTTCTCAGTACTACATGTAGGGTAATGTCTTCAGATCTTTTAAGTACACAAATTTTTCTTCAGGTGTGCCTAATCTGTTAAATACATTCATGGAGACTGATTTCTATTACAGGTTTTCTCTATAGAGGTTTTATTTCTTTTTCAAAGTTTTTTTTTTTCTTTTTTTGTTTATTTATTCATTTCTTCCCATGAAAACAAGAGCGAGAGAAAGAAAGAGAGAGGGTTTGAGACAGAGAGACAGGCATCTCCAGCAGAGTCTCCACACCACGATCCTTCCCAACTCTCAGCCAGCCTGGTTTGTGGGCATCCGTGCATACTCACTGTGCCTAGGAAGGTCCTGGCACAGGAACCCGACATTTTTCCTGCATGAATCAGCCTCACCACATTCTAACCCCTGTGGTCTATTTATTGTTGATGTTTTCTTTTTCCTTTCACATATTCTCTCGTATTATCTTTGATTTCTTTGCATGCATTTATAGATGCTACAAATATGTGTGGGCTTTCCAGGACTGAACCTACAATTTTGCATTTTTTGTTGATTCTTGCCCAATTTTTTTTTTTTTTACATATTATGTGCAGTTTTTGGTTGGTTTTAAAGTGTATCCCTCCAGAAAGGGTGAGTATTTACTGTGTATGTGGTGCTCGAGGTGTTAGCCATTAATTACCTCTTCGAAGTAAATGTGCATGCTGGGAATGTTGAGCCTCTCAGGCTGTATAAACTGTGTTTTACCAAAACATTTTTGAACTTAGCGTTAAAAATTCCCCATTCCCTCCTAGAGTCAAAATCAAAAAGACACAGAGCTTTCCTGTCTCCCTCTGCAGGAGGTTTTATTTCTCTAGTTCTGCCAATGCTGGCGTGGGGGGGGCGGGTGGGGTCTGAATTCCAGCATCATATCTTCAGGTCTTTTCTCTCTGACTTGCCATTTCTATTTGTTGGGTCCTAAGCTTGCTTTTATTCATTTATTTATTTTTTATTCTCTGCTTATGAAGCCTTCCAAATCAGGCTCGATGTCCGTGTGGATTGGCTGAAGTCCCTAGTGTAGGCTCTGGCTCCCGTGCTGCTCACCTTTCTGAATTTTCCCTCTCCTGTCACTTCTGGCCTCCAAGGAATTCTCTTCATTTCCCCCACCAGTTCAGCTCTGCATTAAAATGAGATTTTTTAATGAAAAAATCCATCACTTGTTACCGAGTTATGTGTGTGTGTGTGTGAAATTAGTCTACTATACCGCACATATTTCACATTAGAGAACTTTCTGTCACATTCCCATGAGTTGTCTATTGTCTGTGTTTGTCTCTGTGTGTAGATGTATTTGTATACACATATATACATGTGAAAAATAATAATGCTATGTATAAATATTAGTAAATTAAAATTTTGTTAATCAAACAATTTTAAATTTACATAGAAAATAACATATGCCGATAAACACATGTGGAAGTTATAAATTGTTCTCATGCTAATGTAACTTCTTCTATTGCCAAGACACATCTTTCTATTAGTATTGGGTTGTTGGAAAAGTCATGATGCATAAAAAAAATACATCGAGACTTTTAGGATGACCCAATATTATTTCTTGTCATCATTTAAATAAAACATGGGTTAAGAGTGAGAAATAAAGGAAAAACACCTTTCACTTAAAGGAAATAGAAGAGATTATAAAATTTTCATCTAGCCAACAAAGATAATGCTCTTAACAAACATTTGGGAGTAGATTCAGTCACAGAAAAGGGACAGTTGACTAGGCCTACTGTCTTCTAAGAGTTTAAGGTCAGGGTCATTGGTACTTGGAAGTATCTGGGCAAACTGGCCTAGGATTTTTCATAATTTCAACCTTGCTTACAAGATGGCTGCTTCCAGAGTTCAAATCCCAGCTCTTACTGCATGCACGATATTGTATGCATTGCTTACCCTAATTCTTCATTCATCAAATCAGTTAATGAAAATTATAAATGTACCTATTTCATGTTACTGAACTAAGAAACTAAAGAGCTATTTATCTGATTCACAGTGCATGGCTAGTATAAAGTACTAATAGGCCAGATCTTATTTTTCTGAGGAGACAATATTTTCTGTGACTCTGATTTTTTTGCACATTTTTGCACATTTTGCACATCGAAGTCCAGAGTTGAATTCTAAGGCCTTTCTCTGTACCCCGCTAACTGAGAATGTTCATTTGCCATAACTCTGCTTTTCTGAAGTTGCTCAGCATTAATACAGCAGCTTATCTATTACCGTGAGCTCATGTAAGTTTTCATACTCAGATTAATCTTCCTCTTCTTGGCTCCGGGGTATAATCAGTGAATGAGAAATACGAGGCTCTGTTGTCACAGAATTTACGTTGGCTTAGAGGCAGAAAAAGAAACTAATAAGTGAGTAAGGATTGTGAACAGTGGTCAGAGACGGCGTCTGTGAGAGGCGACACTGGCGTTTTAAATTTAACAGTGTGAGGCATCTGAGGACACAGAGAAGAACCATCTAGGCAGGGAGAAGAGGGTGGCATTTTAGAAACCAGGAGAAAGGCCAGTATTGCTGGAATACAGCAAGCAAGAAGATGGAGCGGTGCTAAATAAAACCTGAGAAGCAGACAATGGCTAGGGGATTTAATATGTGCTTTTTATTAACAGTACTCCAGGTAGAACTGAAAGAAGTTGCTGTATTGACCACTTGATTTTGCTTCATCCTCCTGTAAACTGTTCCTATTCCCTGAGCCTCAACCATTGATTCCAGTGACTATTTCTTTCTCTATCCCGGCCTTCGACAGCCATCATAGCTTCTTTGGGCACCAATGACTGACAAAGCTAGTTTGATTAATGATGTATTAGAAAATAAATGTATTTATGGACTAGATTCTCCGGGTAGAGATTTTCTCTCTATGGAAGATGGATTCTGCAACGTGAGCTTTGCACATGAAGGGCAGATCACAGCGAGGTTCTGGCTTCTTGCAACAAACAGATTGCAAAACTGAATAAATTACATGCCCTCCCTTGGCTTAGCTTAATTTGCATTACTATTGTCTAATGTGAGTTTCCTGAACTGTTAATCATGATTTATCAACAAGTTGATTGGGAAGCTATGAAAGGACTATTCCTGATTTGATAGCACCTTACAACGTTGCAGGGATTACTCCACTTTCTTGCCCTGGCAGACCTAGGGAAGGGAATTCTCATGATCTCAGAGGAAGCTGTCACACCTTCTCATGATCAGATGTGGAGCCTCCATCATGACTGATAGGTTTGTAGAAATGGCTCATCTTGGGGCCAGAAGGTGGCACAGTGATTAAGGTCCTGAACTCCTACAGGGGTTTGAGTCCCAGACCTGGATGCTTGAAAATCATGCTGGGTGCATGTGCATGTGTGTCCAATATCCTAGGAGGAGAATAAAAGAGAAGAAGCTGGGGGCCGGCAGGTGGCATGGTGGTTAAGGCATTGGATTCCCACATGGCCAAAGGTGTTTCGAGTCATGGACCTGGTGACTTGCTTTCTCACATTCCCTTTCCCTTTCTCTGTCTCTCTCTGGATAAATTAAAATAATAGTAATAATAATAAATAGATGGGACCAACAGTTGGCATAATGGCTACATTGCTGGAATCCCATGTAGTCGACTGCTGTTCAAATCCTGGACCCTGTGGCTTAAACTCACGCTGGGCGCATGTGCATGCATGCCCAAGATCCCGGGAGGAGACTGGAGGAAAAGGGAACTGGAGGAGGAGAAATAACCCTGGAGGGTGATTTCTTGCTTTCTGCCTCTCTGTCTCTCTCTGTTTTTCTGGTGAGCACATGCGCCCTATAGCAAAAAAAAAAAAAAAAAAAAAAAAAAAAAAGAAAACCTCTCAAAAAAAAAAAAAAGAAATTAAATAGATAATTATTTAAAAAGCAATAAAGAAGAGACTGCAGCATGGTCAGCCCCCCAGGGGGTGATTTCTCATGTTCCATCTCTCTCTCTCTCTCTCTCTCTCTCTCCTCCCCCACTCTCTCCAGTGAGCACACACACCAATGGCAAAAACCTTAATAAAAAACAAATTTTAAGAAATCATTTTTTTCTGAAAGTCACATGACTTCACATCGGAAGTGAGAGCATTGGAGTGAATACAGCTGTGGAGGAAAGTTACAGGCAAATAGTAATTTTGTGCTGTGGCACTATCAATGTTTTCATAAAATGAGTATTTTGCTGTTTAGACATCGTAGAACTTAATGGGTTCATTTGCACCTGCAGAGTGATTGTTAGGGGGAGTCTTGGTGACAGTCCTCAGTGAGGCTTGATTTTGAAATGTGGTGCAACCTCCAGCTGAGAAGTTAGGCTAGAGAAATCAGTGGAGTTGGCTAAGTGTGTGTAACAACGGGGGGGGTTGGGTGAATGTTGGTTAAAAAAGGGGGGGGGGGGGGGAGGAGGGGGCGTGTTGGTGCTTGCTCTCACCAAACACAGCCTTGTATGAGGTCTGAGCACTTGAGACAGCTTGGACCAAACAGCATAGGCATTATTTGATTTGGATTAAGTAGCCCGGAGATGAAATGGCCTTTCATTCAACTTTGTTAAACAGGAGCATGCTGGGCCTTGCTTCACTTCGAGTTTGCCAAGTGAAAGGATTGGCAGGCGCAGAACAGTGCAAGACATTTCTGCCACATCAGTCTTTCGATGGCAGCAGTTCCAGCTCATAGGCAGCTTTTCAACTCTGAGAGTTATCCTGTTTGCTCAGTGTTTCCGGCCTGTCTGGGTACACAAAAAGGAATAGAAAGAAGAGGCAGAGGATCTTCTTACACAACGCAGCTCGTGCCCTCTAGTGGGCGATGGTAAGAATGCAGGTTATTTGAATAGCTACTTGGAAAAGATGGGATTTTTTCCAACCTCAGGCCCACGATAGAGACCCAGGCCTCATTGGGTATGGGTTTAGTGAGACTTAAGCTTGTACAGTTTCGAGAAGGAGCACTTTTCGAAAAAGAACATAAAATATCTTACTTATATAAGTTTTACTAAAACATACAAATTAAGTTGTGGTTAGGTTAGTAATGCAAGGTTAGTAAAGATTAGTAAATAACATTGTCCTTATTAACATGAAGAGAGTGTTTTAGTGATCCATATGTTTAGTTCTGTTGATTAGTTAACTACAGAAATAGATGATTGTGATTGGAAACATTTGAATGTGTAAAAAAGGCCGGCAGATCTGTAGTGGGAGACAGAACTTACCAAATATAAGGATTGGTTCAGTCAAGTACAAAACATTAACTGAAAGACAAAACGAGGGTATTAAAAAGTCAGCTTTCAAAGCAAATGAAATAAATTTTTAACCGATTTCTTGAATTAAAGGGGTATCATTTTCAGTTTCTGTGCTCACTCGGAAGCTTTGTCTTAAAACAAAATGAAAAAGGAAAAAGCTCTAAGTAAAGTTACTTAAATCACAGCATTTTCTGTAATTTTCTATAACAAATAAGCTTCTAAAATAAAGAAGAATTATAGATTCTTTTTTAAATCATTTAATTTGTAGATAGGGCTTGTAACATTGAAAGTGTTTCCTTAGCATTAGAAATGCATAGTCTTAATATTCAGAAATATCACAAGCTGATAGTACAGCTCTGAGACAGTAAGACTCAGATTTTTGAGAAATAAGACAAAACTTAGCCTCTGAGGCCATTTCGTCTGGCCTCCCCTGCTATAGAGAGGTCAAGAGTTGTGGACTTGTTTCTCCTCACATATGAAGGGCCTTTCATAGAAAGTCATAGAAAGTGTTTATTATGAAAAAACAAACAAACAAAAAAACTATGCATGCATTTCAATTTCTTTTCACCAGAATAAACAGACTTTAATTCCATTTTCTATGACCTTTTAAAAGTCCCTTCATATATATATATTTTTTTTTACATATATATATATATATATACACACATATATATATATACATATATAAAGATGGCTGAATTTAAAGGAAAACTTTCATTCATCTTCTTGACCTTCATTATAATACCTAGGCAAGTTTCCTACAGTATTGAAAGCACTGGCCTATTATCCTGAATGACTAGCTGTCTCTTATATAGAAATATAATTTCATTTTATTTTTTTCAAGTGTGATTTATTTCAATTGAAAGTCTAAGATGATAATAACTAGCTTTGTGGTTTGGTTTTATAATGTTTCAGGCACTGGTCCCTGTGTCATTGCAGTGCTTGAACTTCCCATGTGCTATGTGCCTTTATCTTTGTAATAATCCATTGAGGCTGGTACTATTGACAGGAAAACCGAGGTCTGTATAGTTTAAGTCCATTTCCTAGGATCACTTAGCTAGCAAGTAGGAGAATTTGGGCTCAAACCCAAGCAGTCTGGCTCCCTGACATATCATCTTTTGAGAAAACCCTGAGGAAACCTTCTAGGGATGGGCTGTGTGACAGATGAATGTATTAAGAAAGGAGAAATAGATACAATTATGTCACACAAATAGCAGAAGACAATATGAGCGGGCCTTCAAAAAGTTCACAAAAATGTATATTATAAAAAACTATCGATGGCTTTCAAAATATTTTTACACCAATATAAATTTGTAATTTATTCTGTTTTCCACAAACTTTTTGAAGTCCCCTCTTACCTGAACTCATAAATGTTGATGTATGAGAAAGTGTACTTGACTAGGAGTATCACAACCTTGAATAGTGGTAGTAGTTAAAAGTATGGGAATAGAGCTGGGACTAGATCTAAAAAAAAATGGGAAGCAAGGTCTTGAAGAAATATTTACACACCCATATTCATAGCAGCATTAGTCACAATACCCACGAGAGTGAAGCAATCCAAGTGTCCAACGACAGATGAATAGATAAACAAAATATGCCATAAAAACACAGTGGACTATTATTCAGTCTTTAAAAAGGAAAGAAATTTGGGCATGTGCTACAATATGAATAAAACTTGAGGACATTATGCTAAGTGAAACAATCCAGTCATAAAAAACAGACACCACAATATCCACTATTACCAAGTATCTATTAGAACAGTCAGATTCCTAGAAACTGAGAGAATGGTGATTTCCAGAGGTTGGGGGGAGGAGAGGATAAGTCATTATTTAATAAGTATAGAGTTTTAGTTTTGCAAGACTGAAGTTGTACAGATTAGTTCCATGGCAATGTGGATTTATGTACCATTACTGAACTGTATATTTAAAAATGGCTATGATGGTGCATTTTACAGTGTATGTATTTTACCTCAGTATTTTAAAAACAGCATGGCAGTAGATAGAGATCCAAGAGAAGAATCATAGGTAATGGAGGAAGGTAGGGATGTGGATTCTTGTGGACACTAGGGAAGAAGAAACATCGAAAGTGACATTGAGGTCAGTGAGGTGGGAGAACTGCCAACTGGCAGTGCCCCAAGAGGTGGTAACAGACACTCTTGAAGTTCTAGGTAGTTGGCACTGCTGGTAGTACACACATGTACAAACAACCCCCCTTAGATTAGAACACCTCATGTCAACCTCAAGATGTCTAGTCAGTCTGATTGTATATGTGGCAGGGTGGTTGGGGTGCTGGACTCCCACATGGTGGACAGTGGTTTGAATCCTGGACTTGCTTTCTCACTTTTTCTCTCTGGTTAGCTCACATATCATATAACAAATTTTTAAAAATAGTAATACTAAGAAGGTTCTGCATGGCAAAAGACAAAGTAATTAGCGTGAATCAACAGCCCTCAGAATGGGAAAATATTTTTGTAAATTATATATCAGATAAGGGACTAATAACAAGAATACACAAGGAACTCAAGCAGCTGTTTAGAAAAAAGATGATCAACCCTATCAAAAGATTGGAGAATGAGTTGAAAAAAACACTCTCTAAAGATGACATACAAATAGCCAAAAGGCATATGAAAAAATGCTCAACATCCCTCATCGTAAGGGAAATGCAGATCAAAACAACAATGAGATATCACCTAACCCCAGTCAGAATGTCGAAGATTAAAAAAACAAAAAATGATAAGTGTTGGCGGGAATCTGGTGAAAGGATCCCTCTCTTACACTGCTGGTGGGAATGTAAATTGGTCCAGCCACTGTGGAGAACAATTTGGAGATTCCTCAAAAATCTACAAATAGAACTACCATATGATCTAGCAATTCCCCTCCTTGGTATCTACCCAAAGGACAGAAGAATTTTTCACAGGAAAAGTGCTTGTACATCAATGCTTATTGCAGCACTATTCATAATTGCTAAGTCATGGAACCAATCCAAATGCTCCCCAAACAGATGAATGGATTGAAAAACTGTGGCACATATACTCTA
>NW_006159849.1:9510958-9552393 GCF_000334495.1 Tupaia belangeri chinensis | reverse complement strand
AAAGTGGAAGAATATGGAAGATTTACTGCTGAGTGAAGCAAGCCAGGCTATGAAGGAGAGACATTGTATGTCCCCACTTAATATACACCAAGTGTCCACATTCTATGATGGAAACTGATCGACCGAAGGATATAGAAACACAATAAGTGGGTGTAAATACCAGATATAATGTGTGTGGAAGTGTAGGGCTTGAGGAAGAACATTTAGAAGAAAAATACGGAGGCAAAGCATTAATGGGACAAAGAAATGTGACATTATCTGTTGAAGATATTTTATAGTTTAATCAACTGGACTAGGGAGAAATGTTCACATGTTGAAATATTCACTTTGTAAGCTAAAAAAGGTAATTGAATGTATAAAAAATTTAAAAATTAAAAAAATAATTAATAAATTTAAGTAAAAAAAAATTCCTTAAAAAAAAAGTTAGTAGTGGTCGGGGCAATAGTATTTCTCAAGAACACTGATCTTGGGACCAGCAGTTAGCATAATGGCTATGTTGCTGGACTCCCATATAGTCGACCGTGTTTCGTGTCCCAGACCTGGTGGCTTAAAAACTCACACCGGGCGCATGTACATGCATGCCCAATATCCCGAGAGGAGAATGGAGGAGATGGGATTGCAGCATGGCCATCCCCCCTAGGGGGTGATTTCTCACTTTCTGTCTCTCTGTCTCTGTCTGGTGAGCACATGGGCCCTATAGCAAAAACCTCTCCAACAAACAAACAAACAAAAAAAAAAAGAAAAGAAAAGAACACTGATCTTGTTCTTTTAAACTCTCCCTCTGGTGAGCCTCAAACAAGAAAGAGCACACTGTTATTTTGACTTTGAATTCCTATACAGATGGTGCTAACAGATGTTTCCAAACAACAGATTCCTAAAAATCACAATCCTACTCAAAGCTTCCAACATAACTATGCACAGACTTTGTAGTGCTTTGTCATACCTCTTGTTTTTAAAAATAGTATCATACTCTCAACCATTTAGGGTGAGTAAATGGCTGTTCAATTAAAATGTTCACATCTACCTTCCTGTTGCTGGAGATGTCACTGTGCACTTGCAGGTGGCTTTTTCCTGCCAATTTCATGGCTTTAATAAGAACATAAAATGAGGGGCCAGCATGTGGCACAGTGGTTAAAGTGCTGGATTCCCCTTGACGACCTATGGTTCAAGTCCCAGAATCGGTGACTTGACACTCATGCCAGGTGCATGTGTATACCCAGGGTCCCAGGAGGAGAATGGAGGAGAGGGGATTGCAGCATGGCCATCCCCTGGGGGTGATTTCTTGCTTTCCCTCTCATAGAATCTCTCTCTCTCTTTCTCTCTCTCTCTCTCTCTCTGTTTCTCTCACTCATAGGCACATGTACTCTATGGCATAAACCTCTTACAAAACAAAAAAAGGGAACAGCAGATGGCATAATAGTTACATCACTGGACTCCCAAGTAGTCGACCATGGTTCAAGTTCCAGACCTGGTGGCTTAAAATTCATACCAGGAACAAGTATGTGCATGCCCAAATCTCGAGAGGAGAATGGAGAGAAAGGATTGTGGGGCCTTTTCCCCTGGGGAGGTGATTTCTTGCTTTCTGTCTTTCTGGTGAATGCACACACCTTATAGCAAAAATCTCTCTTAAAAACAGACAGACAAGTAAACAAAAAACAGAAAAAAAAAAGGCATAAGGCATAATAGGGTACATATTATGTATGTATTCTTTGTATGTGATAATTCAGAAATCCGGCAAATTCAAAAATAGTGTAAAAGAGCACTTAGGATGAGCAAAGTTAAAGAGATGTAGATGGTAATAAAAGTGAAACTAAAAATAGGTTTGGCTCTAAACTCGCATCAGCAGAATTAACTCAACTGAAAATATTTTCTGAGTGCAGACTATACACCAGTTACTATACCTGAAAAGACAAGGGACAAAATGTCTTCTTGTGGAGACTTAACTTCAGAATTAAAAAACTACATAGGGGGAACCAGCAGTTAGTGTAATGGCTATGTCGCTGGACTCCCACGTAGTTGACCGCGGTTCGCATCCCAGACCCAGTGGCTTAAAACTCTGTGCTTAGAAAGTGCTTCGTTGTCCACCGGCAGGTGAAGTGGTGGTTAAGGGTGCTGGACTCCCACTTGGCAGTCCCCAGTTCCAGTCCCAGACCTGGTGGTGTGCTTTCTCTGTCCCTCTCTAGTCAAGTTAAATAAAAATTCTCTAAAAAAAAAAAAAAAAAGAAACAAAAAAAAACCAACCAAACAAACAAACAAAAAAACACAAAAAAACTACATAGGAAAATAAAGTGGTATGGAAGTAAGTGATTTAGAGGTTAGTTCAAACTTGGTCCCTTAAGTTTATCAGAGTGCTTATGCACACTTATTTTTGAAAGTTCCTTTTTTTTTTTTTTCATGAGCAGGAGCGAGACAGGGCAGAGAGAGAGCCCTTCAATAGGGTCCTCATGCTACAATCCACCCTCAGCTTTGGCCAGCCGCAGGTCACAGGCACACACACACACACACACACACACACACACACACACAGTGTATTCAGGGAGGTCTCTGGATGTACACACAGAACCTTCCCATGTGGGTCGCCTCACATCATCAGCCCCATGATTTTTTTTTTTTTTTTTTTTAGAGATTTTTTGCTATAGGGCACATGTACTCACTGGAAAGACAGAGAGACAGAGAGAAAGTGAGAAATCACCCCCTGGGGAGATGGCCATGCCACAGTCCCTTCTCCTCCGTTCTCCTCTCAAGATTTTGGGCACACATGCACATGCACTTGGCGTGAGTTTTAGGCTGCTGGATCCAGGACTCAAACCGTGGTCAACTATGTGGGAGTTCATTACACCAACTGCTAGTCCCCATGAGCCCCTCTGTTCTATGACCATGTCTGCTGAAAGTTTTCCTCTCTTCTTTCCTTGGTGTCTTGAATTTCTCTTCCTTCTTCACTTCCTACATGACGTATGCTAACCTTGACAAGCAGAGGTCTTTATCACGTGGATGTACCTGTCAGCCTCACTTTCGGAGTCCTGATTTTGTCTGTGTCTGTGCCCTGTGTACCAGTGTATGCATTAGTCATTTTGACAAATATTTATGGAGGATGTGTTAGATGTCAGGACTGTGCCAGGAGCTGGGGACACAGTGGCGAGCAAGACAGATGTGGTCCTCCACTGCAGACTTACCCCCTAGATGGAGAAAAAGGAAGCACATATGTGAGCCATGAGCTGGAAAAGTGCTACACTGGAAAGGCAGTAAACAGGAAGTTGAAATAGAGAATAATAAGGGAAATTGGATATGAGAGTTCTTTTTTGAATACATGTCTTTTTAGCTATGATCTGAAGAAAGAAAGGAATCGACCCTTTTATTTGTGCTTCTGTGTATGTCCACGTTCGTGCCAGCAGAGACCATGAGCACACCATGGAGAAAGACCCTTAGCTGAGGGAACCAAAACCCAACTTCTTAGGGGCTGGCAGGTGGCATGGTGGTTAAAGTGCCTTATTCCCTCATGACTGACTGCTATTCGAGTCCCAGACCTGGCAGCTTACTTTCTCACTTTCTCTGTCTCTCTTTGGTCAAATTAAAAAATAATAATGGTAATAAATAAATATTAAATAAAGTAATTCTTTAAAATAAAAACAACAAAAGAAAACAAAACCCCAGCACATTCAAGATCCTGCACAAAGGCTCTTGGCCTAAAGGGTATTTGAAAACTGTTTCTTAAAGCAAACCTAATGTTAAAATTTTATTTGACTCCTTTGTTTAATTTTCTTAACAAACTCTCTCTCAGGAACCCAGGGATGATTTCCACCCATGCTGGGTGTTGACACTTTTGAAAATGTGAGTCAGCAAAGTTCTCCAGATCATCTCTCTGTGACTACACCGAATCTTACCACTGAGACTTTTTCCTTCTTCAGAGATGGATCTCTGGGCTACCTGAGGAGAATCAGTGCTTCTAGGCATTTCTACCACTGCTCTTTCTAGGATGCCACAGAGTCCCAAAGGGTCCTCCATGTTATAACGGGCCCTCTTAATCACTCAACATGCTTTCAGGATCCTTGCCACAAACACACGTGCATGGTAAAAAGATACACATTTGATTTTTGTCACTTTGATGAGAAAGTTTTCCTTTTAAGTCTAGATTTGGTTTCTCTTTTAAAAATACTTTATTTTTGAAAGGTGCCAGATGGACAAATATTTAACTACACCCTCTCTTGCCTTGAAGTACACCAGTAAGCCAACACACCTTTGAGCTCTGTTGTATAACGATCCATATTTGGAGGACGTTTTTTAATAGTATATTTTTTACCCAGTGGATATCGCTCCGAATGTTGATAGTTTCACAGGAAGGGGTTGCCCTCCTCGGCCTGTGTACGCATTGTGGGCTCAGTAGCTAGGCCAAAGGAAATATTTGTAGTAAAGGCCCATCTGTTAACGAAACCAAGTCATTCCCTTTCATGTCCACTATGAGGTATTCGTCAGCAATTTGACTGGAAGTAAATAATAAGCATAAATAGCCATTGGGTTTCTTTGTGTCTAAGCAGGATAAGTTTGGTAAAGGGAGAACTTTGTCAATCTGATGTCCAGAATGTGGCTGCTTCTTATAGCTTTAATTTGCATTTCTTCGAGTTACTATCATAATGGGCTATTTCTGCTTATACTTGTTGTTCAGTGGTATTTCCTTTGTGTGTTGCCCTTTCTTGTCTCTTACCTGATTTTCTTTGGAGATTTGACTTTTCCTACTGATAAGATTTCTATGTATTTGCATATGACTATGTCAGTACATTACGACTAACCCTCTGTGGTATGTGTGTATGTTCCCAGGTTGTTATTTCTGGTCAAAATTGCCATCGTATTCCTTTATATCAGGTGGAGACGTGTAGAGCTGCTTTTTTTGTCTGTGAATTTGGCAAAAAGACCGCTCATGCACATGGCACCCTAAATATAGTTTATGCCTTTGACTTCAAACCTAGAGTGTTTGTACTCACTCCAGATTATAGTTTCATATGTATGTTTTCCATGTGCTTACTAACTTATTGTATTTATTTATTTAAGAATTGTGGGTTTTAATTTTTTTCTCTTTATAGTACTAAAAACTCTTCTAAAATGGTCTGATTTTATCTGAGTTGCTATTCTTTGTTTTTGTTCTGATTCTAATACTGTGGTGTTCATACCCCTCCGTAATTCCTTTTATATTTCACTCAGGTATTTTCCCCTCCTGGAAGCCTTCTTGCTAAGGTTCTATGCTTCTGTGAGATCCAGTGCATATTTCTTCAATGGAATTTGCTGTGTCTGTAAGGATTGTTGATTTCCCCACATCCACTCTGGACTGTACCTTTTTTCTTTTTTGGTAAGATAGATTTTTGCTATTGGGTGCATGCACTCACTGGAGAAACAGACAGAAAGTGAGAAATCTTCCCACAGAGAGGATAGCCATGATGCAATCCCTTATCCTCTTTAGATTTTGGGCATGCACACACGCGCCCGGCGTGAGTTTCAAGCCTCTTAGTCTGGGATTGAAACATGGTTGGCCACATGGGAGTCCAGCGACATAACCACTAGGCCATCTGCTGGTCCTGGGACCACACTTTCTTTCCTTCCAGTCTTAAGATCTAGGACCTCATACCGGACCTGTAGTAATTTTTCCTTTTACTTAGGTTGGACTCATTGAACAGAAGCTTCCCATGGATCATGGAGTAGTGATTATTTCTACTGCTCAATGCTATGTGACATTTCTTGTACATCCAAACAGGCTCCCCAGTACCTTCCTTGGTAGAAGTAATAGTAGCACACAGATAAAATGTATTGAATTGCACTGTTACACTATGCTCTTCATAATTAGGTTTCATTTCCTTTTTTTTTCTTCTTATTTTTTTTAAAACTGTTTTCTATTTTTATTTTTAAAAATAACCTCTTCTACCTTTTAGTTCTAGTCTCTGACCTTGTCTCTCCATGCCCTTTCCCTGAAAACCATCTGTGGCGTGTGAAATTTAACCATTTTATGTGTATGTAGATTGCATGTTGATGAAATATTTTTCCTGTCTGAATATTCAGCTTTTTTCTATTACTTTAATAGAAGTTAGATACTTGTTGGGGAAAAAGAAAACATTATGAGAAGTGTCACATCATATTGAGACCACGCCACAGCTATTTTCTATGTGAGGAGATGCTCTGCATTTTACCTGATTCAGGGAACATATTGTAGACCATTAAGCTTCATTCATAGATGTCAATGTTCCTCAACTTATATATTTTTAAATTTGTTTTAGGGTGCATGCATTTGCCAGAGAAAGAGAAAAAGGGAAGTGAGAAATCACCCCCTAGGGGTATGGCCACACCACACACCTTTCTCCAGTTCTCCTCTTGGAATTTTGGGCATGCAGGCACACACGCCCAGTGTACTTGCTAAGCTGCCAAGTCAGGAACTTGAACTATGCAATTGGCCGTGTACCATCTAGCTAGCTACACATCAAGCCACTGGTTGGCCCATCTGACCTTATATATATTTTTTGTCCATATTTGTCTTTTTCAAATCAGTATTAAAAATACCAAATTCAGTCATGCTTCTTTGAAATGTCACCCTGACTTTTCCAAAATTTTCAACCTATGCCTGTTACCTTTTATAGTACATCTAGTATAAATGGCTATCATAAACTCTTTCTGAAAAACTAAATACCCAAACAAAACTATTGTTAAGTAGCAAACATAGCCTATTAAAAAGCAGTGTAAAACATATACAAATAAATATTTTTTCCTAGAGAAAGAAATAATTTATCATTTCCATTTTCCATTTTAAAATCCATATGATTTTAGTTTATATATTTCTGATTATAAAAAGTAACTTTTAATATAAATATAATTTATTTCTTCTCTTTTATAAAATTTATATTCATTTTTTCTCATATGTAATAGTGTCGGACTTTGTCTTGTTGATTGATAGTTCTTGTACTGCATAGTAATCCTTGAATAAGTGTTGTCTTTAAGTAAATTTAGTTTTTTTTCATTTCATTTGACTTTTGAAGATGAAGAGCTCTTATTTTTTAAAGTAATTGCATTTACCGATCTTTTTCTTCACAGTTTGTTCCTTTTGTGTCTTGTTTAAGAAATAAATTGTATCCCTAATATTAAAAAAGAAGTTCTAAGTTTCTTCTCAAATTCTTGCCCTTTGTATTTGCATGCTGGATTAATCAAGAATTTATTTTCTTGTAGGGCTGAGGAAGAGAAATTTTTCTTTTTCTCACACATGTAGTCAATTCCCCCAGTACAATTTATTTAAAAATATTAATTCTTCTCTACTGATCTGCATTATAAACCTATTCATACATAGGAAGTTCAAAATGTTTGTGGAAAAAAAGAACTAATGTATGAAGTTCTTCTTGGTGTAAAATTTTTTTTTAAATCCGTGCATATTTTTTCATAATACACATTTTCCATGAACATTTTGAAAACCCTTTAGATATTGTGTCCATACACTTATTGTTCTGTTTCTATGCTCTGTTTTGTTTAGTTCTCTTTGTCTATCACTATTCCAAAAACTGACTATATTTATTGATATGGCTTTATAATGAAGTTTGATATCTGGTAGTTAAGTCCCATGATATTCTTCCTCTTCTTTATTAGTATATGTAGTTATTACAACTTTGCAGTTCCCTACATATTTTAGAATCAGTTCATTAGTCTTCATAGATACATGCATACACACACACAATTTGAATTTTGATTAAAATTGAATGTATAGCTCAATTGTGATAGAGTGATAAAATAATATCTTTGCGATATGAAATATGTGTATCCATTAATATATTAATAGTATTTCCACTGTTCAAACTATGTCTTCATGTCTTTCAATAAAATGTTATAATTTTGACCAAAGAGATCATTAGTATGATTTTTCTATATGATTGTAAATGGTGCTTTTTTAAGTTTTAATTTTCTAGTTTTGTTTTTTTTTTTGGGGGGAGGAGTTTGGTAATAGAAAGTTAGGTGATTTTTATGCACTTAAATTTGCTAGCACATGCATGTGCTCGCTGGGAGACAGAGAGAGAAATGGGGGGGGGACATGGTGGTGAGCGAAACTCTCCCTCCCATGGAGGATAATCACACCACAATTCCTTCTCCTCCATTTATCCTTTCAGAATTTGGGGCACACACACACATGTCCAACTAGTTTTTCAAGCTGCCAAGTATGGTACCTGAGACATGCAGTCAGCTGTGTGGGATCTAGACACCTTAACCCCCAGGTCGCCACCTGGCCCTTGTGTACTTATTTTGTATCTAACAATCTTGCTAATTGTATTCATAATCATAATAATCTATTGAAAGATTCTGTTATTACTGTCTATAGAAATAGGGACCAGCAGCTAGCGTAATGGCTATGTCGCTGGACTCCCATGTAGTCGACCGCGGTTCGCATCCCAGACCCAGTGGCTTAAAACTCACCCTGGGCGCGTGTGCGTGTGTGCCCAAGATCTCAAGAGGAGAACAGAGAAGAGATTGCGGCGTGGCCATCCCCTCTGGGGGGTGATTTCTCACTTTTTATCTCTCTGTCTCTCTCTCTCTGTCTGGCGAGCGCACACGCCCTATAGCAAAAACCTCTAAAAAAAAAAAAAAAGAAAGAAAAAATAAAATAATGGAAAATAAAAAAAAAAAAAAAAAAAAGAAAGAAAGAATCATATCATGGTAAATAAAGAACTTTTTTCCTATACGTATACTTCTGTTTTCTGGATGTCTTAGTCACTGGAAATAAAAGAATATGGTATGACTTCCATATTGCAAATTCATGACCATTTTTAGATCTGGCTCCAGATTTACCTAACTAGAATCATACATCTGAGCTTTCTTTAGGTAGGGCATAATTGTGAATAAATAATAGAACACTTCAAAGGGCATATAATAATATAACATGATAAAACAGGTAATACGAAAATATATAAAAAATTGGGACCAGCAGATGGTGTAATGGTTACGTTGCTAGATGCCCACGTGGTTGATCATGGTTCCAGTCCTGAACCTGGCGGCTCACACCAGGTGTCTACGTGTGCATGCCCAAGATCCTGAGAGGAGAGTGGAGAAGGGATTGCAGCATGGCCAACCTCCAGGAGGTGATTTCTTGCTTCCTTTATCTCTGTCTCTATTTGTCTCTCTGGCAAGTACATGTGCCTGTAGCAAAAATCTCTCTTAAAAAAAAGAAAATATATAAATAACTTAAAAGGTTCATATATAAACATAAATCTTCCCATTGTAAATGGGCTGATTTTGCAGCATCACCCCTAGGAATAAATGTATGTGCAGCCATGTGACCCTCTTCTAGTAGTTACAGGTAAGTTTAATCTTTTCATTACATATGAATAAGCCTCTAAGTCTGTTTTATCTTCGTATCTCTCAGGCTCCTCAATCACTTATCAAATGAATAAATACATGACTGGAATTATAAATGGGCTAATATGTGAGTTCATGAGTCAATACCTGGTATTTCTCTAGGAAAAGCAGTTCATCCATACTGACTTATTTGTGTTTTGTGTAATATAGTTGTCAAATAGTTTTTTACTGTTTTTTATGCCTTTTATGATAATGTACACATTTTTAAAACATTTGTTTAGAGAGATTTTTGCTATAGGGTGTGTGCGCTCACTGGAGACAGAGGCAGAGAGAAAGTGAGATATCACCCACCCAAGGGGGATAGCCATGCTGCAATCCCTTCTCATTCTCTGGGATTTCAGGCATGTATGCACATGTGCCCAGCCTGAGTTTGAAGCTCCTGGGTCTGGGACTCAAACCGCAGTTGACTCTGTGGGACTCCAGGGACGTAACTATTATGCTACTTGCTGGTCCCTATCTTTGAATTTTTAACTTAAAAAATTATTTCCCTGTTTGGGACCAGCAGTTAGTGTAATGGCTATGTCACTGGACTCCCACATAGTTGACCACGGTTTGTATCCCGGACCCGGTGGCTTAAAACTCAAGCCAGGCATGTGTGTGTGCATGCCCAAGATCCCGAGAGGAGAATGGAGGAGAAGGGATTGCAGCATGGCCATCCCCCCTGGGGGGTGATTTCTCACTTTCTGTCTCTCTGTCTCTCTCTCTCTCTGTCTCTGTTTCCCTATAGCGAAAACATCTCAATAAAGGAAAAAAATTATTTCCCTGTTTTATGGAATTGAGCTTTGTAAAATTATAATCACCTTTAAAATAGTATCAGTGGTGCCGGCAAGTGGCATAGTGGTTAAGGCACTGGATTCTCACTTGGTCGACTGCAGTTCAAGACCTGGATGCAGTGGCCTGAAATACTTCAGGCACATGTGCCTGTGTACCCAAAATCCCAAGAGGAGAATAGCGAAGAAGGGATTACAACGTGCCATTCCCCCTTCCAGGGGGTGGGGGGATGGTTTCTCACTTTCTGTCTCTCTGTCTCTACAGCAAGTGCATGCACCCTATAGCAAACAGCTCTCTCTCTCAAAAAAAAAAACATGCACCCTATAGCAAACAGCTCTCTCTCTCTCAAAAAAAAAAAAATAGTGTCAGTTACTCTCTATGTTATTTCTATTTTCTTGATGTATTAGTCATTGAAAATTTAAAAAAAGGATAAGAAAAAATATGCTTTCCTTCTATACCCGGGCACTGTCTGAATATGATGCTCTCACTTAAATTTTTATTTACTACCTGTTTATTTTTTTGTTTGTTTTGTTTTGGTTTGCCAAGATTAATTTTAAGTACAACTCTTGCTTTAAGTTTGAATTAGGAGGGGCCGGCAGGTGGCATGGTGGTTAAGGGTGCTGGACTCCCACATGGCTGACTACGGTTTGAGTCCTGGACCTGGCAGCTTGCTTTCTCACCTTCGTTCTCTCTCTCTCTTTCTCTGTCCTTCTCTGGTCAAATTAAAATAAATTAATGAATAAATAAAGTTAAATGAAATACTTATTTTTTTAAAAAAGTTTGAATTAGGAGATATTTCCTCTGTTACCCCAAATGATGTCTCAGACCATCAGCTAATGCAAGGATGGAACTGACTCTTCACAAGAGGTAGGACGAGAGCCACTAGTTTGCCCCCCAGTGACTGTGAATGAATAGAACTTCATTCCTTTTCTCCTCTCATCACAGCCCTGCTCACCCCGTTCTTTCAAGTCTGTTGATTCAAGAAGACAGCTTCTGTTACTGTTCATCAAGTGGAAAAATGCCTTGGTTCTCTCCATGTGTTTGGGACTTTATGTCTAGGAATGCTAGTGCCACCTCCCACTGAGAAGTCCACGGAGGTGTGTTTGCCAGTCTAGTCATAACCAAATCAAACCAGGTCCCACCAGAAGCCCTTTGTGGCTCTTTTATGTTTTGGATATTTATTTCCCCACAGCCAGCCCCCATTTAGCATGGTCCTGCAGAAGCAGCCTGATCTCTCTCCCTTATTGTAAAAATGGTATTTTCTTATTCCTGGTCCTTACAAGCTGCTGCTAAGTTTGCATCCACATCGGAGACATCCAGAAAATGTATGAAGGCAAAACATAGGAGACCCTGTCCAAAAGTGATCCTTTGAATGCAATAGTAGGATTTTGAAACTGAAAGAGGCTTAATAATTTTGAATATAAGGAAATTATTTGTCAACTTGGACTTTAGACTTCAGGGTGAGGCAAAAACATAGTCCATTCTCTTTCATATTCATCAACCAGGACTTGTTGACAATTACAGTCCTAAAGTGCTGATTCCAATCTCCTATTACCCAACTCCCTACAAGATGTATCTTTACATAGAACATATCCCTCCCATTATTTGAGGAGAGCTGTTTTTTATTTTCTTTTAAAATGTTGATTGAATGTTGACACACTGAATGGTTGGCACTTCTAGAGGAACACAGTTGCCAATGTACTTCCCAATCTAATCTGATTGAAAACGCCTGTCACATAGGAATGCATGAGGGTATACGAGGCCATGTGGGGGTATAACATTGCTCTGCTGCTGAGAACTGTGCTTAAACAGGCACTTTAGGCAGCTGTGACTTTGTACAGATGGCAGGACCTAAGCCAGAGGGGCTGAAAGGGCTTTCTGAAAAAGACACAGATCCAGTTTCCCCAATGAATCTTTGGAAGAAGCCATGTGAAAATACATGCTGTACAAATAGGAGATATATATGCTGTACATTAGTAGATCTTTTACATCTATTTTTGGTCATGGAATTATACATTCTGTACCAGATGTATGCTTATGAGGTCTGAAACCATGTACCTGGGTAGAATTTTTCAAGATATATGTTTTATTTAACAGACAAAGTAACTGAATAAACAGCAATTTTTCCTGCCTTTGACTCTTAAAACTACGATGGACAGTAAAGTACAAATCTTTCAGATCATTTGAAGATATGCAGATTATCTCTGTTACAGTTGTTGAAGCCAGTTTCCCACCTCAATAAAATAAATATTTTCCTGATGATCATTTAATCTACCTTAACTCTGACCCCCTAATATTTTCTCCAGCTTGTTGTTTTTTAAAAGATTCTCTTCCATTATGACTATTTCTACTATTAGGTTGTTCAGAAGGTCATAACATTATTTTTCTCTGTTTTTCTACGCAAAAATGTGTCATGACTTTCCCAATAACCGAATAGATCTTCTTATTCTCTCCCCTAAAACTTTCCCTCAAGAATGGTATTTACTCAAATAAATCTTTAAACTTCCTTCAGCCCAGAATATGAAATATTGCCTGAGGACTGAGAAACCTGGCTCCCCTTCTTTGCTGGGTCCAAATACACCCCGTCCCCATAAATCTGAGACCTATGAGTCACCATGCAGGTTGAGAAGGAGACTTAACCAGTTTGCTAGATGATTTGGAGAGATAAATGAAACTGAGTTTTTGCCAAGTGGGCAGTTATTTTTTTTTTTGGCAGGTATTTATTAAGCATCTATTTTAAATGAAATATTTTTAGATATAAACCTTGATAAAGCAGGCATACAAAGCTTTTGTCTTCAAGTAGCTTATATTCTAATGGGGGAAGAGAGATAACAAAATAAAAATAATATAACTATATATAATAATATATACTTAAGCCATGCATAAGTATATAAAAATGGATAACTTCACAAATTATGACAGGGATAGGGTTTCATTAGATTAGATGTCAGGCAAGACCTATGTGAAAAGGTATCAATATAATAATTATTATTGCCATGTAACTAATTATTCCCTAAACTGCCAGCTTGAAAAAAAAAATAAACGTTTGATTCTATCACATGGTTTTGACAAGGATTTAGTAATCACTTAGATGGGCAGTTCTATCTTCGGATCTCTAAGGCTATTACTATCATCTGAAGACTTGATTGGGCTGGAAAATTGGCTTCTAAAATGGCTTGTTCACATGATATTCAGCAAGGAAACTTAGTCCTTCCCCACATGGATATTTCCATAAGGGCTGTCTTTACAGCAGGTTGACTGGTTTTCCCAAAAACAAATGATACAAAAGAGTAAAGCAGGGCAGAAATATGTTTTATATTTGGAAGTCACATGACATCGCTTCACCGTATTCCCGTATTTTTGGTCACACAGATTAGTGTTGTTGCCCTCCAGGAGGAGACTCTGACATATGTGAATACCTGGAGATAAGGATCATCAAGAGATATTTTTGGATGCTGGATCCCATAGGAAAGGAGAATCGAACCAAGGCCAAAATAATTATAGGGAATCTGTTCAATGAATACCTCGGGAGGAGAGTATTTTAGTTAAAGGAAGTGGTGGTTCCTATGACTCTAAAGCAAGGCAAGCTTGGTGTTTGCATGGAACTGACACGAAGTTAGCCTGAATAAGCAGGAGAGTTGTAGGGGATGAGTCCAGTGAGCAGGGGCCAGGGTGTATAAACCTTCTAGGGGTTTGAAATGTATTCCGAGTGTGGATAAAACTGTTGGGAGATTTTAAGTAGGAATGTAGCAAAAAACTACAAGACTATATGTTAAACAAAAGTACAATTGTGAGGAAAGAACTGGATTGGACACTTAGAATTGCAGTGCTAAACAGTGGGTTTAGAGTAAGACTCTTGCCTTACCCTGACGGTCTCAGTGTGCACATGCATATAAAGACAAGACATATAGATATTTCACAGTGTCGCATAATAAAATAAAAGTGATCCAGGGATTTAAATATGAAGGATAAATGTCTCTGAATCAACCCTGACTTCCTGTTCTGCCATCATTAAAGAGGTTCTACTGTTGACCTTGACCATTTGCAGGAACCAAAATCCACATGGAATTTCAGGCAAGAATATTCCTATCGGATATTTTATAAATGTGACAAGGGCCATACTGTGTTTCTGTTCTAGAAATTAAGTGTTCTCCCCATTGTTGGTCAGAGTATCATTTACTCCCATTTCCCTAGTTTCTTTTCATGCTGTTCAAAGGCAGGTTTTTAACTTATTTTTAAAAAATTGCATCAGACAAAGAAGAACCTATTTATTCTTTTGGCTCTGTATTTTGTCCTCCAATCTGACTGGCTAGTGGTGGGTCTTATTCTTTATGGCGTGGTTTTGACCTCCAGAGACAACACAGGCTTTGATTTCAAATGAGATTTTTCTGATCTGTTGCTCTGCGCAGGTGCTGAGATTCTGGCCATGGTTCACTGATTTGGAGGAGGAATGTGTTCTGTTTTTCTCTTAAACCAGACATGTCCGTTGTGCCCCTGCCACGACCTCAAAACATTTCAATGGTAATAGAATGTAGCAGATAAAAATGTGCAGTCTCCGATCTCCATCATGTAGCATAATTAACCTGTCCCCAAGTTTTGATGTGCTATTCTCATCTCTTTATTACTGGCTTACATTTCTTTCTTTTTAGCTACAAACAGGAATCCATGTGCTTTTTAAAGCCTTGCATAGAATGTGCCAGCTCTTTGGTTATGAATCTATTAAACATTGTATGTCTTTATTCTTCAAAGTATTTCTAATAGTTGGAATGTACCTTCTTTTCAGTCTTAAAACCCATATCTTGGTTTACTTTCCACCTACGCCCGCCCACCACCTGTGAGCTGTTACTCACCACTAAGTATACCATGCGATTTGTGTGTATACTCCTTCGTACTATGGTTTGCTCTGCCTGAAATGCCTTCTAACGTTATTTCTTTCAGGAATTCATATTTCTGTTTCAAAGCTCAGTGCCAATACTACTTTTCCTGAGAAGCCTCCTCTGATTCCTGTAAGCAGAACTAGCTCCTTTTTCTACACATCCGTGCTAGGGCATTCATGCCTCCTTTAGTGCATTCTGTTCAAATTACTGCAACTGCTTGATTATAATATTCAACAGTAGTCTCACACATATCATGGGCTCGATACAAATTATCTTAAAAAATACCCCCAAACCACTTTAAGTAATCAATGTAAAGTATTTAAGAGTTTCTTAGCAAATCTGTTCCTGTGTCTTTTGCTCATCAGAATCCAGTAATAGCTTCAAAGAACAGGAACAACATCATCATGAAAACACACAGATTTGAAATACATCTAGATGGAAAGTAATCCTTCTTTTTCCTCATATGCTCTAGAAGCCATGGTAACTACAACTGGGAGGATCTGAGGTTCATTTCACTTATGTGATGGCTGTGCTCATCATGTATCACCCACTGAGAATGTTCGCAAAAACGGTGCACACAGGACCATCTTCTGTCATAGATAATAAACATTATGAGACAGTAAACAAATACCCAGTTGTATCACCAGGCATATAAAATATTAAAAGGGTTAATAATCACACACAAATAGTGAGTCTTAGCATTTAAAATGAGAGGTAGCTATGGAGTTGTAGCTCCTCTAGGGTGAGTGACAGAGATGATGAGTAGAGTCTGAGTAAAGAGTCCCTGGTGGCTTCCAAATCTCTCTGTGACTGTTGGAGTTACAAGAAGGGGTACATAGAGAAATAGCACTCATTTATTTATCCATGCAAGTTTATTCATTCATTCAACATCTATCTATGAGCACTCTAGATAGGTACTTGCTAGGGATTGGAACTAGAGTGATGAATGAAACTGGGAGGTCTTGTCTATGTGGTATTTCTAGTCTAGAAGGGAGGGCAGATGGTATTGCATGAATAATTTATTTACTACTCGTTTGATATGTGCCATAAGGTAGTATTTTTAATCGTTATAATAGCACTTGTTGGTAAAGGTGGGTGTTAATTTAGTTAGAACTTAGAAGGTTTTTCTAAGATGATATTTAAGCTGAGTCTCGAAGGCTAAGGTAACCAGGCAAAGGGAATGCGAACATGGGAGGAGTGGAAGGGGATGGGGAGGTGAAGGGAAATCAAATATTCCAAGTGGATAGAATAGCTTCTATGACACTTTCCATAAATGTATCATAGATGACTAACAGGGCTAACTTTCTTGCCTTTATTTTTTTTTCAAGTCGTGGAATTAAAATCAACTTTTGTCATTTGCCGTGACGTTTTTTTTTTTTTTTTCCAGACGTTATGGCATTCAAAGGATTAAAATTGTATTCATTAATAGAAGCACAAAACATAATGCTAAGTGATATAATCCAGTTGCAGGAAGACCAATACTGCTTGATTTCAGGAATGTGTGGTATCTAGTCAAATTCATAAGAGTAAAGAGTCAAAAAGTGATTGCCAGGGGGTAGAGAGAAGGTGATTTGGGTAGTTACTAGTCAATGAGCATAAAGTTGCAGCTGAGCAAGCTGAATAAGTGCTAGAGATCTGCTGTATACCACTGTACCCATGGACAAGAAGAATTAATGTGTTATGAACATGCACTTAAAAAATTGGTAAGAGGGTATATCTTATGTTAAATGTTCTTACTACAGTAAAATAAAAATAGGTTAAGGGACCAGCAGATGGTGCAATGGTTATACCACTGGACTTCAATGTAGTCGACCACAGTTCGAGTTCTGGACCCAATGGCCTGAAACTCACAACAGGTGCCTGTGCATGAATGCCCAAAACCCCAAGAGTGATTTCTCACTTTCTGTCTCTCTAACAAACACAAGCACACTGTAGCAAAAAAATCTCTCTAAAAAACAAACAAAAATATAAGATAAAAACAGAACACACTAGGACCAGCAGTTAGCATAATGGCTATGTCACTGGACACCCATGTAGTTGAACGCAGTTTGAGTCGTGGACCCGGTGGCTTAAACTCATGGCGAGCGTGTGTGCGTGCATGCCCAAGATCTCGAGAGGAGAAGGGACTGTGGTGTGTCCATCCCTCTGGGGGTGATTTCTCGCTGTCTCTCTCTCTCTCTCTCTGTCTTTCTGGTGAGTGCATGCGTCCTATAGCAAAAACCTCTCCAAAAAAAAAAAAAAAAAACAACACACTGAAGCTATGTTTATTTGCTATGTATGGAGAGAGTAAAGAAGGTAGAGAAAAACAGAGAAATAAAGGGAAAGATTCCCTGAAGGACTGAAGGACTTACTGGAGGGACAATGACACATAAGAAGAAAACAGAATTAAAATACAAAAATATGTGAAGTGATGGACTCCATGTGCCAACTATTAAAAAAATACTTTTGGACTTTCTTTCTGGAACACCAAGGCTCAGATTGCTATCTTTGATCACTCCCTTATGATATAAAAATTGCTAGGTTGTCTGTGTTCACAACCTTGAATTTTTTTTTTACACTGACATCACCGAATAAATTATTCTCAGGTGTCAGTGTCCAGAGTCATGATGACTGGATAAAATGAAGGCAAGAACTCAAGTGAGCTCAGTTCACTGATGCTGTGTAGCAGAATCCAAAGTGGGGAGCTAAAGTATGAGGATAGGCAGGATGTAAGAGAAACATCTCAGTATTCTGATTCTGGCTGCAACAGACACCTTGAGAGGTCTGACAGGCCTCAGCTGCTCCTGGTGTTGGCACTGGTGACCGATACCAACCAGTTCCTTTCTCTAGCCAGAGTGGGGATAAGGGCACCATACAGTAAGATAGGTTATCCATCTTCAAAGGGAAACTACAAAGTGACATTAGTTGATAATTTGGATTTCTATTGAATGAGTCCCTTGCATTTAAAATAAGATAGGAAGGGCCAGCAGGTGGCATAGTGATTAAGATGGACTCCCACCTGGCTGAACGTGTTGCAAGTCCCAGACCTAGTGGCTTGACAGTCATGCCAGGCATGTGTATGTGTGCCCAAAATCCCAGGAAGAGAATGGAGAAGAGATAATGGTGTGGCCATCCCCTCCGGAGGATGATTTCTCCCTTTCCCACTCATGTCTCTCTTTCATTATCTCCCTGGCAAGTATAGGCTCCCTATCACCAAAAACAAAACAAAACAAACTTTTAAAAAGTAGAAGGAATGGGAACCAGCAGTTAGCGTGATGGCTATGTTGCTGGACTCCCACGTAGTCGACCGCGGTTCGTGTCCCGGACCCGGTGGCTTAAAACTCACGCCGGGCGCATGTGCGTGCGTGCCCAAGATCCTGAGAGGAGAATGGAGGAGAAGGGATTGCGGCGTGACCATCCCCCCTGGGGGGTGATTTCTCGCTTTCTGTCTCTATGTCTCTCTCTGTCTGTCTGGCGAGCGCACGCGCCCTACAGTGAAAATCTCTCCAAAAAAAAAAAAAAAAAAAGTAGAAGGAATGAATGAGAAGGAAAGAGGTGAGAGAGAACAGTAACAAGTCAGGGGAGGTTACAGTGTAAGGGAAGAACTATGACAGCAGTAAAGGAAACGTAAGTGCTTGTTACTAAGTGATGGGAGCAGATTGAAAAAGATAAATCCTGTATGGTTTCAGCTATTTGTCATTGTTGGAAAAGTTAGGGCTATGTAGATAGTGAAAAGATCACTGACTGTCAGAGTGTGGGAGTGAGAAAGAGGGATAAATCGGCACAGCACAGAAGAATTTTTTAAAGGCACCGAGTTCTATTCTGTGTGATGTTATCCTCGTGGGTTTATATCCTTTATTCAAACCCATAGCACACAACGCCAAGAGGGAATCCTACCGTGAGCTGTGGCCTTTGAGTGATAATGATGTCTCAGCATAGGTTTAGCACTTACAGCAAATGTACTACTTTGGTGGGAGATGTTAATAATGGGGAACGCAAAATTGTTCTCAAAAAATAAAGTCTACTGGGGCCATCAGGTGGCACGGTGGTTAAGACTCTGGACTCCCACATTACCAACCATTGTTTGAATCGTGGATCCTGCAGCTTGCAAATCACATAACGCACGTGTGCATGCTAAGAGTAGAATGGAGAAAGGATTGAGACATGGCTGTCCCCTTTGGGGGGGGTTTCTCACTTCGTCTCTCTCTGTCTCTTTCTCCAGAGAGCGGCGTGCATTTTATGGCAAAAAAAAAAAAAAAATCTTAAAAAGAATCTATTAAAAGACAATTCACCCAAGTTTTGAACATTAGAAAGGAACATGTGAACACACAATAGATGTCACTGTTATTATTTTCAGGGGCATTTTCCCATGATGCTCAACATTCATAACAGATTTATGAATAGTTGTAAGCTACATATTGTGGAGGAATTAAAGCAATTAAGAGAGACATGAGCAACTTTTGAGAACGGATGTCTAAAAACCAATGATGGGGTAAGGAGACATTGAAATGAAGTTAATGAAATTGAAGCCAGGAATGTCTTGACCTTTGATCAACTCGATGATATCATCCAATAGGATGATAAAACAATAGTTATTTAGCATACACATCTACTCCTATATCCCAAAGGGTCACCATTTTCAAAGTTTTTTTTTTTTAACGTCTCATTACTTTATGATTTTACCTCTTATCTACATGATTTCCTCTTGTAAAGTATGTGACAAGAAACAAGTTTCACAAGCTACTTAAAGAATTTATGTTAATATCTGAAAGATAATTCAGATGAGACAGTCTATCTGGCTACTGTGGTATAGTTAGGTATTATGTGCCAAGAAAATCACAAAAATAATAATTTAACATTAAAACTTGTAACATATTTTGTAGATAATATACTTAATGGTGTAATTAACCTTTACAGTTTTTTCTTTGCATCATAAAAGTTCTAATTCATCTTTTCCCTTAATTCTTGTTATCATATTAAAGATTCCACAGTTGGATTTGAGAGAGCTGTGGGCGTTTCATACTTATAAAAATATCTTTCTTTGCTAGCATCCAAATTAAATGTATTTCTTTGTTAAAACACCTTGTGGTAAGATTTAAACGTTCTTTCTCTAGGATTAATGAGAAATGATACACCCACATGCAACCAACACACTTCTAAGAATTTTTTTTTTTTAATTTGGCACTAAGCAGATTTTAAAACTGTATCTTATGATAGAAATACACTGCTTTGGGACAGAGGATGGATGATGAAATGCCATGACAATGTGGCACAAAGAAAGCAGAAACAAAGCTTAAGGGGAGCAGGGTGGAATGATGGAAACATGCAGCTTTGCACAGAGCCCACTTGGGTTCTTACTCAAGCTCTGTTCTAGAGCAACCTTGAGCAAGGTAGCTAAATTTTCCTAGCTTCGATTTTTTTTCATATGCAAGATGAGCGAGAGTCATTCTCACCTCCTAGAATTTTATATAGCTCAAATAAATGAATGTGTATAAAGCTAACAGAAGAGAAGCAATGAGTGCTACAGTCTTATCTATTAAATGGAAACTATTATTTCAAGAGGAGGCTTTTCCTATGCTAGTCAGGGACCTCCCTTTGGGTCATTGAATATAACTGAATACTCTCTCTCTCTCCCCTTCATTTTTACTGACATCAAAATGGTATATATTTGGGTCCAGCAGGTGGCATGGTAGTTAAGGTGCTAGACACCCACATGACCAACCATGGTTCAAGTTCTGGACCTGGTGTCTTGCTTTCTGTCTCTCTCATGAGCACATGTGCTTGTCTTGCTTTCTGTCTCTCTCATGAGCACATGTGCTCAATGGCAAATTTTAAATAGCAATAAATAAAATAATAAAATAACAAACTATATATTTAAGTGTTTGCAACATTCACTTTGGTTACCTTGTCGTATCAGACTGTAGAGATGGCAAGAAGGTCTAGTCTAATTGTATCACTATGGATTCTTCTCCCCAGCTTCTGAGAGGGAGCACACTGCTTCATATGCGTTTTTCTTTCTCAGCTCTTAGTCCTTTTCTTTGTCACTTTTCCTGCCTATTCTTCTTCTACGTTAGAATCCTGATGATTGGGTCAAAGTTATATTACATTAATAGCATGGACTGGAACAGGGGCTACGGAATGCCTAGAATAATAATGGGTGACATGTTTGTGTATTTGAGATCTGGGGTGATTATATTGTCTGTTGATTTCATGGCCTTTGTACATATTCATTGGCACTCTGTACCGGGGTTTGCCATGATCCTGCCAAAATCAATAATAGTTTTGTCTCTCTCTCTCTTCTATGAAGAACAATCCAAGTGCTGTGGAGGATATGAAAGTAAATAAGACAGAATGCCGTAAGCCCAGGGAATGCATCCTTGCAGACATATACGATGCTATCTGATACTTTTGAGGAGATCTGCAATGATCCCATGAGAACTGTCTCTTAAAGAACTGGAAGAGGAATGATACTGTTGTAGACTCAGAAGTCGTCATGAGACTTCTTGGGGATTTTTCTTTCTCATGATCTTGGCAGTAAATTCTAAGTAATTTTCCATCTTTGCATGCCAGCCCATGACATGGTGGTTGGGGCAGCTGGATCCTATATGGTCAACCATGCAGTTGAAGTTCAAGACCTAGTGGCTTAAGAAACACATCTGGTGCATGTGTGTGTGCCCCAAATCCTGAAAGGGGAAGAGGTGGAGGAAAAGGATTGTGATGTTGCTATTTGATGTTGCTTTCTCACTTTTTCTCTCTCTGACTCCCACCAAAGTGAGTTCCGTGTGCCCTCTGGGGGTTGGGGGCGGGGAATAAATACAGTCTGTCCTATTTGTCTTCTCACTTTTCAAATTTAATCTTATGGAAAGAAGGAAAACAATATTTGTGCAAAATTGTTCACTGTAACATTTAAGAAATATTTTCTAAATGTAAACAAACTTGGAGGAAACTTAATTAAATGATAATGTCATCTAAAAAAATGAAGCCATTAAAATCATAATTAGAAAAATACTTACAAGTGAAAATGAAGATCATAATAGTTTTAAATAGAAGAAAAAAAAAGACTTCAAAGTAATGGTAGCCAGTGGTAATTGTGGGGCTAGTAGCAATTTTTAGCTTTTCTGATTTTTCTTTAACCCATTGTGGTGATTATAAATGTAGTTTTAAAATAAAATGGAAGAATTCAGATATTAAACGACTGGTATTACCAGCAATAAATTAAGGTTATTAAGACAAACAGACAAGCACCCTCCACAGAATGTGGTCAGCCCCAACCCCTTTCTCTGGTCCTCCAGCTCGTTAGATCCTGGTCAGTTGTGGTATGCCCAGCATGCTTCAGGCTGACCAGGAAGGGGATCTGAACTGTGACTGCCATGTAAGATCCAGCTTGTCTCGAGTAGCATGTTACTGCTGCACCACAGAGTCGGCTCTTGTGATAAATGTAAAGTATTGACATACTATTTAAAAATAAGAATGTTACTTTAAAGGGTAGAAACTTAAAATGAAAATTCCACAAGTTAAATAAAAGTCACCTTTATCATAGAAGTCACTTATTTATTTATGAGTGGAGAATAGTAAGAGATAAGAGGAAAGTTGTTCTCCTTAGTGTACAAGATCCAGATGATGGACAGGTCGTGCTCTCTACAATAAGGGAGTTCATAGTAACAGGGGGGACACTAGCTTGAAAGGTCACACCGAACGTGGACAAAGGTCATCTGGCTGGGGGTCACGAGCTCACATTCTGGAATCAGGCTGCCTGTGTTCCAGTCCCACCTTGCTACCAGCTGTGTGAACTCGGATACTCTACTTAATGTCAGTTTCCTCATCTGTAAAGTGGGTGTAAAGTGGGATTAATAACAGCACATGCATCGCAGTGTAATTTTTTTTTAGAATTGTTTTATTTAACCTTATTTTATTTATTTTAATTTGACCAGAGAGAGACAAAGTGAAAGAGAGAGAGAGAGGGAACATGAGAAAGCAAGCTGTGAGGTCCAGAATTTGAACTGTGGTCAGCCACGTGGGAGTCCAGCCACCACACCACCTGCCGGCCCCTGTCATAGTGTAATTGTAAGAATTAAATGAGGCAGTATGGGCAAAAACCTGAGAGCAGTGGCTCGACACATAAATAAGTACCATATATTAGGTTGTTGGAAAGTTATGACATATTTTCCTCTTTTTCTATGTAAAAATGTATCATGACTTTCCTGACAACCTAGTATTTTTACCTGGAAAAAGTGCCTATGAATTTTATACCTTTTAATATTTTTATTTCCATAATTTTAGCCTTTTATCCATTTCCTATTTACTAAGCAATACCACTTACAGTGTTAATAAAATAAAATACAATATAATTCTTGGAACATGTAGCTGTTTATGCTTTTAGATGGAGGAAATCTTCAGATGTGGGCTCGAGGCATAAAATCTTATTGAATGAGTGTAAGCGAATCTTTTCACAGAGCAATTTCATAGTGACTAAATACCTCCCTTGCCCCAGTTTATGTCTCTTGTACAAGGAGTATTTAAAAGGTTAATAGAAAATACAGATCATCAAAATATTAAAGCATAAGTTTCAAATATTTTTGCAACAAAATAAATGTGAACATTAATTTTATTTTTCCATGAACTTTTTGAGGGCCATTCATGAAAAAATATTCTTCTTGGTAAAATTAAAAGTTATTGGGCCAGCAGATGGTGGTGTGACAGTTAAGGTGCTGTATCCCACATGGCCAACTCTGGTTTGAGTCCCAGACCCTGTGGCTTGAAGAGCACACAAGGAGTGTGTGAGTGAATGCCCGAAGTCTCAAGGAGAATAGAGAAGAGATTGTGGTGTGGTCATCCTCCCTGGGGGGTGATTTCTCATTTTCTCTCTGGTTCTCTATTTCTCTCTTTCTGTTGAGTTCATGAGCCCTATGACAAAAAAAAAAAAAAAAAAAGCAACAAATGAACGAAAGAAAGCCAGTTGTCAAGAATCAGTTATAACAGAGGGTACGTACTGTCAGATGGCACTGTCAAAAGATCTACCAGTACTTTGCTCATCACAGCTTTAAAAATGAGTTCACGTGGAAGCACAGATTCAGTTTAAAAGGACATTCATCTGTGACTACTGGTGCGATGAGGGCGTTTCCCCCAGGAAACACTATCTCTGTTCATATAAATCAGTTTGCTTTATGTAAGCTGTATGAGGGGATTTCAAAAAGTTCATGCATAAATGGAATTAAGATATAAGTTTACTTTGGTGCAAATAAATTTGAAATCCACTTGTAGTTTTTCTTTTTCCATAATATACATTTTCTGTGAACTTTTGCAGATTCCCTCATATATGTAAATATTTAAAGAAAACATGACCTGAATACCCCAATAAGACCAGTATCTTTATTATTCTATTGGAAAACGCTTCTTATATATTTTGATCGTTACTATCACATAGTTTTGTTGTTGTTTTTGTCTTGTTTTTTTTTTTTTTGGAGAGGTTTTCGCTATAGGGCGCGTGCGCTCGCCAGACAGACAGAGACATAGAGACAGAAAGCGAGAAATCACCCCCCAGGGGGAATGGTCACGCCGCAATCCCTTCTCCTCCATTCTCCTCTCGGGATCTTGGGCACACATGCACACGTGCCCGGCGTGAGTTTTAAGCCACCGGGTCCGGGAAGCGAACCGCGGTCGACTATGTGGGAGTCCAGCGACATAGCCATTACGCTAACTGCTGGTTCCCTGTCTTGTTTTATAGTAGGGTCTCAACATACCGTGGTCTTCCTACCTCAGCCTCTAGGGTCTTTGGGACTGTAGGCATGTACCACCATACCTGGTTTTTAGGGTGGACCAGAAATGAATCCTGGCCTCGGTCTGGTAAGTAGCAGTTCATGTGACCTAGGCTAGGCCTCAGATAATTTTTTATTGGTCAGCTATTGAGTTTAAGGCACAACGATTTTCATTGCGTTAGAACTGAAATCATATTTGTCTTCCCACCTGTTTATCCTCTAGTTTTCCCTCTTACAAATGATCCCACCACCCACTAAGTTACTGTGTTCGACAACCCACGATTCATCTTTTCCTTTTCCTTCTTTACAGGGTACCCACTCCCTGCCAGTTATTTGCATATTCTCTCCAGTCTCCTCCCTAAATATCCTTTATCCATGAACCTCTTTGTTTCTCTACCAGTTTCAGACCTTATTGTCTGCCTAGGCACTGTGATGGCCATTTGCTAACAGGTTTCCCTGTGAGCCACCACCACCTGGCTTTAGAGGGATGGCCTAAAAGCATTTTCTAACATGCACTTCCAATCGCATTACTAGGCATTCCCAGAGTGCTTTGCAAACACTCATTCTGTCCAATGTTAAAGAAGGCACATTTGGGACATTCTGAGGTAAGCCTTAATCAGCATGATTCTTTGCTGTAAGATTTCTCAGAGTTTTTAGGATTTCTACATTATAAATATCCAAGAGGATGTTATCATATACAGATTTTCCTAAACTTTATAGACCAACTTTTAATTTTTTTTTTTTGGAACAATACAGAGAGGGCTAGTATTCGGTGGGATATGCTTTGTGGAATACTATTTTATTGATTTCTCCAAACTCTCGAAATTCACATTAACCTATTGGATAAAGCACACATACCTTACATGACTTGCCAGGACCTTTATGGTCAGTCCCTGCCTTGTACACTGCATCGGTTCTTGCATCTTTTGTTTTGACCTTGTCAAACCATATCTAGATCTTGTGTTATGTAAGACATACTTCCCATGCACTCCTTTCTCTACCTCAATATTTTTCCTTATGTGTGTGCTCAATAAACCCCTCTTTATTCTTCAAGACAAGATAAAGGTCACCTTCTTTGCAAAACTTCCCCCAACCCACCCAACTACTCCACCTCTTTCTCTTCTCTATCCCCTGTTGCCTATTTCTCTTGCAGTTATCATTACATCTTATTAAACTTATTCGTACACAGCAAGTCCTCCTCTGTACATAATGGGGTGGGGGAGTCCGTGGTTGGTGGTCAGTGTTCTACGGTCCTATGTGCCTGGTACCTGCCACATAGCTGGTGCTCAGTGAGAAGAAGAATCGTGCTTCCTGTGGTGGTACGTGGACACAGCACCATCTCAGGAAAGATCTACAGTGCAGGAAAGGGAAGGCTGTGATGAAATCACTAAGGAGGTCCAGATCACGTTTGCTAATTCGTACAAAGGACATCAGCGATGGAAACATCAGCAGCAGACGTCGCATCTGAATGCCAGCTCTGTGGGCCACTGAAAAAGATGTCTTCAAATCAAATGTTGGGCATTTGTTACTTTGAAGGTTAGCTCCTACTTTCTCTCTCTTTTTTTTTGCTCCCTTCTTTCTTTTTTTTTTTTTTTTTTTTTTTTTTTTTTTTTTTTTTTGCTTTCATGGCCTTCATACCTCTGAATAAAAAAGAAAAGAGGCTGGCCTTTGGAGGGGATGAAATTCTTATTGGATGTGTCACATCTCAGATCTTGGAAGAAGCTCAAAGGAGAAACAATACATCTTTTTTTTTTTTTTTTTTTTTTTTTGCTTTTACTTTACTCACTCTTCGTTGGCCATAGATCATTCAATTTTTAGAGCAAGGTAAATTGCGGCAACAGCTGCCTATAAGAAGCAAGCAGCAGAGTTGACATTGTTCCAGGAAAAGGGAAGTTCATATAATGGATATACTCACTTAGAAAAATAGCTGTGTAGTTTTTACTATGGAATTGGGCATTTAGAACCCATCCTTTTTACATATAAGGAAATGAATGCTGGCACAGGATAGAAGATTTGCCCAAGGGCACAAGAATCTGAAATTTATGCTTTGTTTTGCCAAGGTTTGTTTTTACACATGTTTAAAAACACATTTAAAAGAGACTTAAGAAATAAGCCAGATTTAGACTTCAAGATCATCAGGCAAAATAATATTGTCAAGGTTTTGTCTCTTCTTTTTACTTTCCATTTGGGTATAGCATATGTCTTTTGCACTAACTGATGTGTCATGTCAATATGTTGTTTTAGCAGAGGTACATAGAGAGGCCAGATCGAGGAATTACTTAGAAAGAAGTGGTTGGTAATTTGCAAATGCAGGCAGGGTGGTTGAAATGGGTGGCTAGTCAGTGGGTGTTGTGGTGAATCACTACCTTGTAAAATGTTTTTTGCAAGATGGACTTAAAGCATTGCTGTCTGATTTTCCTTTGCTTTTGTTTCCTAGTATAGGAGACCCCAATTCCATTTTTTTAAAGAGGTTTCTGCTACAGAAAGTGAGAAATCACTCCCCCCCACGCCCCCGGGAGGATGGCCACGCCACAATCCCTTCTCCATTCTCCTTTTGGGGTCTTGGGCACACATGCACACGCACCGCGCCGGACATGAGTTTAAGCCACTAGGTTGGGACTCGGACCGTATTCGACTACGTGGGAGTCCAGCGATGTAGCCATTACGCCAACTGCTAGTCCCCCCAGTTCTTGACAAACCATTCAGAAATTTTTAACAGCATTAAAATTAACAACAACAACAGAATTCCCCCAAAGACTTTATTATTTGTGAAAGCAAAACAGTTTAGACATGAGGCAGTGGGGGTGGAGAAATGAACAGCGGTGGTCTCTGTATTCTGCATGGTCATGTTCGCTTGGAGCAGGCCCAGCAATGGGTTGGTGGTAGCTGTGGGAACTTTGGAGAATCTTCTGTGGCTAAGTGGGTCTGGTCATGGTAGGTCACCGTATCTCAGCTACAGAAATCAGCAAAACTGGGTGTGGTTTTACTGGAATGAGGGTTATGTATGAAAGGGGTGGGGGCTTCCTTTTGGTATTAGGGAAACTTCAGACATCTTTATCTGAATAAAAGGTCAGAGGCATTTGTTTTCATTCCTTTCATCTTTTCTACCCTGACCTCTTTCTGTCCTTGCCCTTACCACCACTGCATCTTAGAAGTTGTGTAACATGGATCTTATCACATCCGCATAAAGCTTTCACCCTCTCTCAGTGCAAGACCAGAGTGCTAATATGCTTTTGCATTCAGCCTGAAAAAATCCTCTTTGGTTGGTCATAATACTTTTGATAAAACCAATGCAATTGCTTTTAAAAATTCAATTAGTTGGGGCCAACAGATGGCATAGTGGTTAAGTTGCTGGATTCCCACATGGCCAGCCACGGTTTGAGTCCCGGACCTGGTAGCTTGAAAAATGATGCGAAACGCATGTGCATACATGCCCGAGATCCCACAAAGAGAATGGAAGAGAAGGGATTGTGGTATGACCACCATTCCCTAACACCCCCTCACCCCGGGGAGTGATTTCTCACTTTCTCACTCACTGTCTCTCTCCTTTTCTCTCTCTCCAGTGAGCACACCTGCTTTAAGATAAAAACCTCTTAAAAATATATCAGTTAATTTTTAACTAGACAAATAAAAAGTGAATGTATTTATCATGTACCGCACAATGTTTTGGAATGCGTATACACTGTGGAATGACCAAATCAAGCTAGTTAGCATATGCATTATCTCAATTACTTTTTTTTTTATGGTGAGAACACTTAAACTTGTTCTTAGCAATGTTCAAGTACACAATACAATGTTACTAACTATAGCCATCATAGTAGTCAATAGACCTTCTGAGCTTATTCTTTCTAATAGAAATTTTGTGTGCTTTAATCTACATACCACCCGCAGGTCTCTCCAGCACACCTGCCCCCTAATTTCTGGTAACCATCCATTCTGCTCTCAGTTTCTAGATTCCACATATACAGAAAGTCATGTGGTATATTTTTTTTTGGTGCCAGGCTTTTATTTATTTAAAATAATGGCTTTTAGGTCTATCCACGTTGGCACAAATAACAGAATTTCCTTCATTTTAAAGACTGAGTAGTATGTCGTGAGGTATGTTTATTACATTTTCTTTATCCATTCATTGATGGACACTGAGGCTATCTTGGCTCTGGCGAGCCATGCGAGACTGAGCATGAGAGTGCACATACCCCTCTCTTTGACATCCTGATTTCATTTTCTTTGGTACATACCCAGGAGTAGATTGCTATATCATATCTTATCATAGTTCTGTTTTTTGAGGAACCTCTATGCTGTTTTCCATAATGTTTCAAAGCATTTTCTAGTTGGGTAGTTTTCGTGCAGACCCTCCATTTTATTATGTGTATAGAGTAACTAAAACTTAAAGCTGGGACCAGCTGATGGTGTAATGGTTGCATTGCTGGACTCCCGTGTAGTAGACTTCAGTTTGAGTCCTGGCCCTGCTGGCGGACCAGCAGTTAGCGTAATGGTTATGTTGCTGAACTCCCATGTAGTCGACCACGGTTTGAGTCCCGGACCCGGTGGCTTAAACTCATGCCAGGTGTGTGTGCTTGCGTGCCCAAGATCCTGAGAGGAGAATGGAGAAGGGATTGCAGCCCAGCCATCACCCCTGGGGGATGATTTCTCGCTTTCTAGGTCTCTGTCTCTCTCTTTCTGGCAAGCGCACACGCCCTATAGCAAAAACTTATCCAGAAAAAAAAAAAAGAAAACTCACGCTGGGAGTGTGCCCAAAATCCCAAGAGGAGAATGGAAGAAAAGGGATTGTTGCATGGCCATGCCCTGGGGGTGAGGGTGGTAGGGTATTGAGGAGGGTGAGGGGTTGATGTCTTACTTTCTGTCTCTCTACCTCTCTCTTTCTCTGGAGAGGATCCACCCTGTAGCAAAAAACCTCTCTTAAAACAAACAAGCAAACAAACAAAAATCTTGGGCATGCATGCACATTTGCCCAGCATGAGTTTTAAGCCACTGGGTCTGGGACTCGAACCATAGTTAACTACATGGGAGTCCAGCGACATAGCCATTACGCTAACTGCTGGTCCCAGAAATGGCATTCTCAGAGTTACAATTTAACAAGGAAGACAGATGTTTGAAACACGCCAGTAATCTAAGGGTTCGAGGGAAGGCATGTAAGGTTAAGTCCATGGTGCCAAGAAAGCCCAAAGGATGTAGAATCAAATTCTGAGTGAAGCGCTCAGGGAAGTTCCAAAACAAACATTTTCCAGTCCGTTTCTTGTATGTTAGTTAGATCTGTTTCCAGGGAGAAATGGCAACTCTTAGCTCCTTGAATGTAGGGAAGCCATTCCGTTTAGTTTCTTAAACCTACTCCCAATAAAAATGGCACCATTTTATGCAGAAAGACACTGGTTATAGAAACTGACTTCCACAGCTCTATTCTGTGGGAAAGACGGGAAATGATCCGAGGTTGATTCCATGTCTTGGCTGTTGTGTTGACATCATAAATTATCCTCATGTTCAGAAATGTAAAGAAAGGAAAGCCTATGTCAGGTAAACAGTGCCATAGTTTTAAAGGAAATAAACAGAGCTCAGAATGGCAGCTAAAAGTCCAAGAAAAATGACTTGGTTACCCTAATATTCTGTGGCCCCCTCATCTGAAGTGCTGAGCAGCAAGTCATGTTACTCCGCTCATTGTATCCCTTTAGTGGCTTCCCATTGCTCTTAAACCAAAAATCAAATTTCTTTCCTTGACCTCCGAGAAGCTGCAGTCACCTGCCTCCTCCTGCCTCTCAACCCCAGAACACATCGCTGTCCCTGTCATTCCTGTCCAGGCCACGCTACCCTTCACCCCCTCTGTGCTCCTGGGCATATGCACCTGCCATTCTGGTCCCTAATCTCCTGGCTCCTGTCCTGCTCTCTGCTGGCCTTTTCTCATGTTTCGTATCAAAGCTTAAATGTAACTAAAAACGTCCTCATTTCAGCCTTTGTCCATGTCCTCCTTTATACTTCAAAGCAGAATTTGAGAGTAGGCATCTCGTGCTTTGTTCACAAATGTATGTTCTCTAATGTTCATGAGGCGTAATTAGTATGCAACCAATACACGTATTTTGAATGAATAAATACATTTCTTCAATTCTCTATCACCTTAGACATAAACTTCTAAAGAGCAGGGAGCATGTCTATGTCACTCACCATTAACCAATGTCTAGCTAATCGCAGAGTTCAACAAAGATGGTCAAGAAATGTTATTTGAAGCTGGAAATGCATAAGTGAACGACTCAATCAGATGGTTTATAAGGTCTCTTTGAAGTGAAAAAAAACAAAAAAATCAAAATGAATCATAATAATAACCTATGACTAGGCTGCCAGTACATACGGGAAAGAAAAATAAAAATTTGGTAAGATAATTGTGTGTGTGTGTGTGTGTGTGTGTTTGTATGTGTGTGTAGCTTTAACGTTAAATAAAGTTGCAAATACTTGCTCAATTTGAACTTGTTATGGAAAAAAATTCTAAAATTATTTTTAAACCAGATACCAGTTTAAAACTGCTTCCCTTCCAATATAGAATTGTGACTGATCTTCCATCATTAACATTCCTTATAATCCTGCCATTCTTTAAATGAGGTTATAAATGTTGTTAATGGAGTTTACTCTGTTCATGGCAACGGGAAATAATTAAGGCTTAAATTATGGACCACATGAAACTCCGATATTCACACGAGGCAATTTTACCAGAGTTTAAAGTGATTACCAATATTGGCCACCAGATGGCACTGTCTGGAAAAGCCATTCCGCGCTTGAAGAATTCTTTCTTCAGCCACTTGATGGCATCTCTCCATTGTGTTCAAGAGCTGTTGACCCACTCGTCTCCATTCCTCTGTGTGCCTGGTGTCTGCTGCTTTCTGTTCTGTGGCTCTTCCCTAGCACGTAGAGCCCTCCTACATGCAGTACCAGTCATGTGTAAGGCTTCCTAAAGAAAAGGTCTTTGGGACACTCCTTTGAGGGAGAGTCATCATGAACATTTTTTATTCTAGTTGTTTAAACTGCACTTTGCAGCAGCAGGAAATTTTTCTTCTATATTTAAAGGAAATGGAAAGTTATGCAAGATTCTTTAAAATTTGTGGGGAAATTGTGTGTGCGTGTGTCTGTGTATTTATTATCAATGTAGTTTGTTTTTGTTTTAAGGCATTACGTCACTGAACTGTATTAAAAGGCATATAGATGGGACCAGCAGTTAGCGTAATGGCTATGTCGCTGGACTCCCACGTAGTCGACTGCGGTTCGCGTCCTGGACGCGATGGCTTAAAACTTACGCCGGGCACGTGTGTGTGTGTGCCCAAGATCCCGAGAGGAGAATGGAGGAGAAGGGATTGCGGCATGGCCATCCCCCCTGGGGGGTGATTTCTCGCTTTCTGTCTCTCTTTCTCTCTCTGTCTGTCTGGTGATCACATGTGCCCTATAGTAAAAACCTCTTTAAAAAAAAAAAAAAGCATATAGGAAGCTGCAGAGGTGCAGAGGTGCAGTGGGGCAGTGGGGCAACAAGCTGGTGTGTGGGTGGTGAAATAATTTCCCAGCGACAATGATACTAGCAGAAGGTAGACTTATTTGGGCCAGGTGAGAATACCGTGGGCAAGACCTGAACAGGTTCCAGCCTTGTGACAGCAAGGGTCACCTTTTAGTCTTCATCATAGCAGGAGAGTAAGGATTAAATTCTGCAAACTGAGGTCAGATGAGGAGGTGGCCAATTTCTCAGGAATGTAGGGGGTTTATCAGCTGTGAGAGATGGCACCAGAGTGAGTCTAAAAGTTCTGCTTCTCCTGTCTTAAAAGCTTATCTCGGGGGCTTTATACTGGACTCTTTAATTAGTCCTTGGGTCACATATGTCCTTGAGTAAGGCTCTCCTTGGGCCCTCTTTACTAACCTGAGCAGTCTCCCTTATTTTCTTTTTTTTTTTTTTTTTTTTTTGAGAGGTTTTTGCTATAGGGCACGGGCGCTCGTCAGAAAGACAAAGAGAGACAGAGAGATAGAAAGCGAGAAATCACCCCCCAGGGGGGATGGCCATGCCGCAATCCCTTCTCCTCCATTCTCCTCTCGGGATCTTGGGCACACACGCACATGCACCCAGCGTGAGTTTAAGCCACCGGGTCCGGGACTCGAACCGCAATCGACTACATGAGAGTCCAGTGACATAGCCATTACGCTAACTGCTGGTCCCTTCCTTATTTTCTTTTAAACTCTCCACAGAAGCTTCAAGTTGGACTCTTCATAGTAAAATCCAGGATACTTACACATCCTTTATTTATGACAAGTTTTATTCTTTTTTTAATTTAAAATTTCTTAAAGATTTTTGCAATAGGTTGTGTGTGCTCACCAGAGAGACAGTGAGAGGGAAAGGGAGAAGTTACTCCTTGGGGGATGGCCACACCACAGTCTCTTCTCCATTCCCCTCTTGGGATTTCGGCATGCATACACATGCTCCCTGTGTGCGTTTCAAGTAGTTGGGTCCGGGATTGAACCGTGATTAACTATGTGGGAGTCCGGCACCTTAACCACCACACCACCTGTGGGCCATTTTATTATTTTTCTAAATTTATGTATTTCTTTTATGAGAGAGAGCACAAAAAGTGTTTGGGGAAAGGTACAAGCACCACCAATAGGATCTTCATGCTGTGATCCACCCCCACTCAACCAGGATCACAGACATGCATGTATGTACCCTGTGTACACAGAATGACCTTGCGATGCAAACCCACGACCTTCCCTTATGGCTTCAGCATCATGGAGGGCTCCTGCTACCCCACCGCAGCTGAGCTGATTGATTGATTGATTGATTTTGAATGTTTAGGCAAAAATCTGTAACCACAGCAATGTGTGTGTGTGTATCAAAACATTTTTCTTAAGAACTACTGTCTTTTTTTCTTTAGTTATGTCCTCATTAACTTATTTAATTTGACCTTGTAATAGAATTTTTGTTGACATTTCATAAAACAAAACTTTGGGTGATTATATTTTCAGAAATCACTTTTTGGGAGCAACGTAATGATGTTTCAGTGAGTTTTAGTCCCAACAGTCTGCAAATAAAATAAGCGAGTATTGCAAGTGCTATATTTTTAAGTTAGTATATTCCACATGAAACATTTTTTTCAGTGCCTACTGTTTAAAATCAAATCACAGACATCTTAAAACTCATTAGCGATGATCTGTTTTGAAATAAATCTGTTCTCCTATTCTTCCTCCATGAAGAATTTTCTGTATCCTCAAGTGACTTTTCTTTGTGTTGTGCTACAGAGCTCGCTCGCTCTCTTTCTCTCTCTCTCTTTTTCCCCTTAAAATTGCTGCTTCTACAACACAGAGTTCTGATGTTTATGATCTTGAGAATCCTTCGGAATGGCTGGTGCTCAGGGAGGTGGGCAACTGTAGCTATGCGAGTGTGTAATGGTAAGTGAGCATACGTTACACTTACACCAGGCTGTGATAAAAGTGCATTGGCTGAATGGGACAATCAAACAGACAGTAAGAGAAAGTTGTGATTAGCTGAGAATAGGACACTTTTGTCTCTTATGGTCCTCTTAAATTAGTTAAGATGGGATTTGCCTCAAAACTTACAAAAGAACTCAACTAAATGGAAATACAAAGAGAATGTATCCCTTCACGTAAAAAGGACTAAGGTGTGATGATTGCAAGATAGTTAAGATAGAGTCAGAGGATGCCTTTGTTGTCTTTTTGAAGTTCTACCATCCGTAGTCTGTGAGCCCTGTCCTCTGATCAGTCCCTCATGGTCACTAGGTAATTATAAGAGGAATTACATTCAAATCCCAGAATGTCCAAAGGGAAAGGTACTGTCTAACCGTGTCAGAGGCTCTACAGCCACTCCTTTCAGTCTCATTGAGTGGAGCTGTTTGGCTACTCCTTTCTAAACCAATGCATATTGTGGGCCGGATGCTGACCCAGTGTAACACATGATATCCACAAGGCTGGCCTGAGTGGGAAGGTGCAGAGACTCCAGGCATGTACCTGCCCATGGTCCAGGGCTGGCTGAGACTAAGGTGGGTTGTGGTATCAAGACTCTGTTAGAGCTTCTATCTCTAGAGTTCTCTCTTTTGCTCTGTGTCTTCCTCATTCATGGAAGAAATAAACTATGAAAACAAATACTTGGCAAAACAATATTATTCTCTGATTGCTTAGGTTGTACAGTTTACCACTGAGTCACATAGCGAGGGGGACAATTTTATAATGAAAACACCTGAGAAGTTTGAATGGATTTTGGTGTGACAACCAATAATTTTTGATGCCATATTTTTCTCAATTATTGGAGGTTTGGGAGACCTAATGCAAATTCAGTAGTCATATAAGAATGAGAATCTGCTTGAAATCTATGTAGTTTTAATATTCGTGAATCGTGAACTCTGGGAGTGACAGCTTATGCCTGTGAGGGTTGTCTATCTGCCTAGGGAAGAATGGTAGCTTTATGTCCCCTCAAATATTTCACAACTACACCTACCTTAAGGCCTTCACTCTAGTTAGTAACATAGATAATTTGTTATAAAATAAAGATTTAAGATTGTAGACCTCCTGTTTAAGCCTCTAGCTCATAACTGTTGAATCACCCCCCTCTTCTGCCAGGGATGGTGAGTCTAGGCCATCATGGATAGCCAAGCAGCAGAAAGGAATGTATTCTGGTATTCCATTGTTCCATTTTCCAGCAGCTGCTCCTCAGTCCAATATGATTACCTGGTATCATTGAGAAAATAAAAATCAACTCATGTGAATTCCATCAATCTTTCCTTTGTCATATCTGAGTCTCTCTCTCTTTCCTTCATTTTTGAGAATAGATTACTCAACCTTTCTCCCAATGGTAAGTCTTTCCACACATTTTGTTGGGTTTTGTTTTTAATTGTACCAGAGACCGTGTGCATTCACTGGAGGTTGGGGAAGTGGGGTGGAGAGTGAAAGGGGAATGCCTTCTCGTTCATTTCTCTCCCACTTCAGGGTTTGGGACATGAATGCACACGTGCCTGCGGTGTTTTTTGAAGCTGCCAGGTGAAGACTTGAATTGCACAGGTGGTCACGTGGGATCCAACTGCCTTAACTACCATGTCCCTAGCTGGCCCTCCCCAGTGATTCTGATTCCTTTCTCTTCTGGCTCCTTGAGACTTGCCATTCCAGTTCTTCTCCAAGTCACCCAAACCAGACATGTTGCACTTATTCCGACCCTGTCCTTAATCACCCCATGCAATGAGTTGACAATTCCTATTCATCTTCCCTCTCTGGCATCATTATTATCCCTCCCTACTGCCACTGTTACTTGCTGTAGTAATTTTAGTTTCTTGGAACTCAGTAGACTGTATTCTCTGAATCTAGCTCTTCAATAGTCTGCCATATGAAATAGAGTTTCTATTTTGCTGTTTTAGCTTTATTAAATATTCTGAGAGGTAACCTTTTAGTAGTCTATATTTGCTTTGCAATACACTAGAATTACATGGCGCACATAAAACCTGAAGGGGCTAAAATGGTAGTAACTAACTACCAAGTACAGAGAGGGCACTAATTAAAGTGTCTCACAACTAAATCTTCCTGATATTAGGGGAGATAAATTAGAGCTGTGTGAATTTGCAGAGGCCAATTTTAAGGTGGCAAAATAAGTTCCATTATGATTCATAGCCTGAAAGTAGGTTGATAAAATTGTAGGCGAATGTCAGTTAATTTTGTGAAACCAGTTATTTGTATAAATGGCTATTAAATAGAGTCAATTCATTTCTGGGTACTGTTTACTTTAAAGCCATTATCTACTTTTCTTTTTCCCTTTTAGTTAAAAATCATCGTTAATTCATTTTTATATCGTAGCTAAGGCTGAAGTCTTGGTGAAACATCTCATTTTCTAGAACTAGGCATTGAAATGTGTGAAGGGACAGCAGCTTACAAAATTTCATTTGGTCTGCTGACTCTTCTACTCTTCATTAGTTTCTTCCATTCACAAATCTAAAGTGTGAGTTATTTGCTAACTTGGAAAAACATGTCTTTCTTTTTCTACTTGTTTGTTAAAATGTAAATATTTTGAAAGTTACAAAATAATCACTGGGCCAGCTGGTGGAGGTTAAGGTGTTGGATACCATATGACTGGTTTTGATTCATGGACCTGGTGGCTTGAAAATCACACTGGGTACATGTGGGTACTTACCCAAAATTCCAAGAGAAGACTAGAGAAGAGGGGACTGAGCCATGGTCATCTCCCCTGGAGGGACAGCTCCCTTCTCCCACACCCAGGCAAGCCCACCACACACCCTATAGCAAAAACTAAAGAGAAAAAAAAAATTATTGTTAAAAAACCCAAGTCCTGGGGAAGAATATAAAATACTCTCATAAAACTATGATATTCTAGAACTAGTCTTTGACTTACTTTTCACCCATCGTTGGATCACACAAAGGGAACTTTGGGTAACCAAATAAGGATCCAAATTATCCAGCCATTTATTCCTCAAGCCCCCTTTCAAGTACCATTATACAATTGTAAAAGATTAAAAAAAAATGTAAAACCCCAGTCATAGTACAATCTCTTCTTTTTCAGTTGATAATCTTTGGTTTTGCTTCTCTGAAACAACAAAAGTCATTCTTTAAGTATCCTTACCTCTTCTCTTCTGTCCATCTCTCTTTTTTCCCTTCTTTTTTTAGGGAAGTTGTGCCCTCTTTTCTAATGTTAATTCCAAACCTTGTACATTTGACATCTGTTGCAGTCTCCTGAATCTTTTAACCATCATCCTTCTACTAATCTAGGCTAGACACTCTCAGATTATTCTTAGCTCTTTCCTGGAGCCACTTATCCATTGATTACTCATGCCTATTCATTCTGCTTCTTCAGAGTCCTTCTGTTCAGTTGTTTCGATGTCTTCCACTACTGCCCTGGTTAAAGCCTATCTTACTTACATGTCCTTCTAAGTACTCATTTTTATTTTATTTTATTTTTTTATATTTATTCTGAGACAGAGAGAAAGAAAAGGAGGGGGAGAGAAAGGAAGTACCTTCAACAGAGTCTTACATCATGATCTCTCCCCCCAGCCCCCGTCTTCCCAACCAGTCAGGATCCCAGGCATGTATGTGCACATGTGCCTAGCCTGGACAAGTTGCTCAGAGAATTGAACTCTGGCTTTCCTTATGGCTTCTAGTACCACAGAGCATTGCACTATTGGCTACACCATCATGACTGGGCTGACTAGGACTTTATTCTTATGAATTCCTCAGTTCTATCCTTAAAACATTTGGAATTATGTTACTTCTTTCCTAAGAACACCTATTCAGTGCCTCCCTGTATTCTAAAGAGTAAAATTCAGCTGTGTTCCCATTTCCTTCACACTAGTTTTTGGTCTGCATAAATGACCTTTCCAAACTCTTCTCTGAGAATAGTCTTTGATCAGCCTCCGTGGTCTGGCCAGCTCTGTGCCAATGACTGACATCACCATGACTGCCATGCCTCCACTCATTCTTCTAGCAATACAGAACGTCTCCCCACCAACCTGAGAGAGTCAAGTCCTGCTCCTTTTATAAGATTCATTTTGAATCCCATCTGAATTATTGCCAGCCCTTTCTCCATATCCCCAGGTAGAATTAACTAAACGTTCTCCATACTGAAGTAAATGCCTATTGTACTATCAGATTACTTTGCTTTTCCTTTAGAGTGCATTGACTGGTTCATTTGCATCTCCCCATCAGAGGATACAGCCTTCTCACTCCCCTGCACTTAGTAGAGTACACAGAGCAGAAATTCAATAATAAAATATACAGGAAACAAATGGAAAATTATTGGTTGATGATAGCACGTATGTTGATGCTCTTGATAGAGCCAATTTACAGTGTATCCTGGATGGGAAATCTCATTTTGTTTGCTGTAATGATTTATAGTGAATGAATGTAAATACATTTTTTTAAAAATTGAATAATATTTTCTGGAATAAAATGACTTGTTATTCACATAGCCTGGCTTATGTTTTGACATGTTCTTTATAACTTTGTGAAATTTATAATGGAAAGTACAGTGCACAGCTATCTGGTGTTTAGTGCCCTGGTTGGTCCCCAGTGGATTTTTGATGTGTCTAGATACTGATTCTGTTACTTCTCCAGACAGTGTGACAGGGTATGGGGTGACCTAGGTGATTTACCCCAATATACATGACAAGCGTGATCATGTTCTGTGAGTCACATCATGAGCAAGGTTGGCAGAATGGGTAAGAACATGGATGTGAGAATCAGAATGGCTGGGTTAGAAAGCCGACTCTGGGGACCAGTTAGAGGCATAGCAGTAAAATATGATACTCTGCAAGGCAGACCCATGTGGGAAGTGCCAGTTCAAGTCCAGAGCCCTCCCTGAATATGCCAGACATGTCTGTGCCCAAGATCTAGGCTGTCTAATGCTGGAGGAGGAGTGTGGAATTGAGACCCTATGAGGGGTGCTTTGTCTCTGTCTCCATCTGTCTCTTTCCTCCTCTCTGTCTTTGTTGTTCTTGGAATAAATAAATAAACTAAAAATAAATAAATAAAAGAAACAGCCTCCTCTGTCACTCTTTGTAGGCTCAGATTCTTGAGACTCAATCATTCAGTCTTAGCGTTCTTTTTGTTTTTGCTTTGATTTTTTTTAGACTCAGGTATAAGAGGCCCAGTGCTTTAGGAAGCTCTATTCTGGCCTCCCTCTGACCACATCTTGCCTCATAAGATGAAGAGTTCTTATTATTAAGGGGCCATGCTTATCTGGAGCCTGCATCTCCCCTTTTAGAGCAAGTTCAAGATTGCTGGGACCTTCCTCCAGTAAATCAACCCCGTCTCCACTCAGGATCTGTATAGGCCTTTCCTCAGTTTGCCTTCCATGGGTAAGCCACAGGTACAGAGCTGTGTAAACCATCTCAGGAAGGCTGTGCGAGGCAGTGTGTGGCCTGAGTTTAGGCTTGTGAGCTGGGGTGTCCATGGCCTATGCACTTGCAGTCCCTCTCAGTGTCACACACAGCTGCAGTGGCATGTAAGTGAGGTAGGCTTGGGCATGAGATTTCAGAATGATCTTTTTCCATGTCCTTGTGACCCTGTGTGAAATCTAAAGAATTCAAGAACTGAAATTTAAACCTGATTTTATATGCTTTGATGGAGTTAGATTGTTAAGACAAGAATAGAGTAGATATTTTACGTAATAGTTCATTGGCATGGTTTGTAACTTTTGAGAACGGAGACTTAAGGTGTGTGGGGGTTCCCATTTATCTTCTTCCCTACGTTTTGCATATGTCTTATAAAACTGAAGTCATTAACAATTTCCTCCCTTACATCTTGACAATATAGATTAATTATGATAGTGTGATTATAGTACATTTTATGTCGCTAGACTCCCACTTGGCTGACCATTGTTCTAGTCTCCAACCCAGTAGCTTGAAACTCACTCTGGTGTATGTGCACGTGTGCCCAAGATCCTGGGAAGAGAATAGAGGAGAAGTAATTGTGGTATGGCTATCCTCCTGGGGTGGGGGGGTGATTTCTCACTTTCTTTTTCACTGTCTCTCTGTCTCTCTCTGGTGAGCACATGCGCCCGAGACAAAAAGGTCTACCGAAAAAAAAAGTAAAAAGAAAGAAAACAAAATTTAAGTTTCTTTTCCTGATTCCAAATTAAATACTGTAGAAACCAATTCTTTATTTACTTATTTTTAATTGCCAGAAGGTGAATGCACACACCAGAGAAAACTAGAGAAGAGGAGAGAGAGAGAGAGAGAGAGAGAGAACCCATCAGTGGAGAGCAGTCACACCACAGTCCCTTCTCCTCCATTGCTACACCCTGTTGGGATTTTGGACATGCACCCACCAGCTCCAGGAATGATTTTCAAGCTTCTGGGGCCAGGATTCAAACCATGGTCAGCCATGTGGAATCTGGCTCCCTTAACTGCTAGGTTATGGGGCCAGATTAAAACCAATTTTTTATGTCACTGGACTCCCACTTAGTCAACCGTGGTTTGTGTCCCAGACCCGGTGGCTTAAATCTCACGCCGGGCGCATGTGCGTGCGTGCCCAAGATCCCGAGATGAGAATGGAGGAGAAGGGATTGTGGCATGGCCATCCTCCTGGGGGGGGGGTGATTTCTCGCTTTCTGTCTCTCTGTCTCTCTCTGATGAGTGCACACCCCCTATAGCAAAAACCTCTAAAAAAAAAAAAAAAACACAATTTTTATATAACCAACATAAATTTAATTATTGCATTAAAATCTAAATTCCTTCATTGGCATTTCATTCTGTTAACAAAAGTCAAGCCTAAATAAATAGATGGTTTCCGCATTTTACCCTGTAATGACTGAACCTTTTCCATGCGATGCCAGGTGTTCATATGGGTTATCCAGCTATGGGCAACTGGGCGTTTCTGCAGTTCACTGACCATTTCTTAGAATCAGCCCCTGTACATCTTGCCATTATTTGCTGGTGAAGAAACTGCATCCATGGAGTTAGTGACCTAGGCTGGAAGTGCTTCGCTTTCATTGTAGCTTCTTGTTGGGGTCACAGCCGTGCATTGCCCTCAGCCTAGTACCTTGTACGACCAGAAACTTATGCCTAAAATACTGCTTTTCACATCTGTCTGCTCAAAAAGAAGTATTTAAAACTGTTGTGAGGCAGTGATTTCCCAAGCCAGCACATATGCAAATAGGAATGATGTTTTTGTCTTAAAAATCTTTCTGATTCTGTCTGGCCACCAG
>NW_006159849.1:9450144-9510935 GCF_000334495.1 Tupaia belangeri chinensis | reverse complement strand
CATATGTGAGGAAGAAACTGTCCTGAGTAAAGCCCTGTGAGCTAGATTGTCATGCAAGAATATTTTGAATCAATATTCCTTTACAAAGTCCAAGCATTTCTCTCTTAAACCTTTCATTTCAGAATCTGCATGATTCAGTCTATTTCTATGACCTTTTTTTTGTAAGACAAGTTTAGATTTCATGGCATATCAAATCAGTAAGCTTACACAGCATTACTTTTTTTTTCATAATGGAATTCCTTTATTCTGTAAAAAAAAAAAAAATTGTGATACAGATCCAGATTTCTATCCAGAGTTTTTAACACATTGAAGTAACTGACAGTTTTTGGCTAGATGTGGTTAAAAAAAAGAAAAGGCCACCGGGACTATAGTGACAGGAACTACCAAGAGCATCAGGAGGAAAAGCGCTCAAAGCTTTGCTGGTGTTTACCACAGAAGATTTTAAACTAAAAAAGGGGTGAAACAGGAGAACTGGTGAGTATTTTGATTACCTGAGGTTCAAGATCTATTAGAAGGACACGGAATTTATGAAGTAATGCATTGTGCTGTTAAATTTAGACCCTACGAAGGAGTGGGAATTCTGTTATTTTCTTCCATTTGCCTTTCTCTTGGAAGCCAAGTGACTCGGAACATTTTAAAAGCTTTTATGTCGTTGGAAAGAAAAGGACTACTCCTTTTTTCTTTTTTTTTTTTTAAAAAAAAGGACACCAAGTTCATAAAAGTACTAATGATCAATGACTAATAGAAAGCACAATCTACAGTGTAGGACATTTTTTACCACAGAAAATTTGGTTTCTACTAGGAACCAAAAGAGTTCAATTAAAATTTTACCCCTGGCATGACCTAGTTACCACTCTATGAATTCCTTTTAGCAGACTAATTCTAGGATGGGTAGACTACAGAATCGTCTATGTTCTTTTGTCTTGGTTTTTCTTAAAAATGTGGATATTCTCTCTTTCTCTCAATCTTGCTCCTCGAATCTACCTCTCCACTAAAAAATGCTTTCATAAAAGTCTTAAAATAATTTTTTTTTAAAATTCCTATCTCTATTCCAAACAAGAGAAGTTATAATGTTTAGGTTTGTTTTGTTTTGTTTTGTTTTAAATCTGGATGATTAGTGCAAACATTTAAAATTGCACTGACACTTTCATAAGCTGTTTATATTAGAGTTAATATACACTGGGGTGAAAGATGTTCAAGTAATGAGGAAAGCCATGTGGAAATATGGAACTTTGGCTACATTCCTGGCTACAGTCTCAGTACATTTATCCTTTCGATCATTCAAAATACACTTGTTTATTGCTGATCCTAGTAAATAGACACCAGGGGTATGAACATGTCATAGTTCTACCCTCTAGTAATTTGTAATCCTGCCAATTATTTTGAAGATTATAACAATAACTTTAAATGTCTCTAAGAGAATCAAAGTAATTATTAAGTGTTGAAGTAAAAAAATTATCTTTTTAATTTGCGAAATACACTTTCAGTAGAGAATCTGGCACAGGCAAAGAGTGGTACATCCAGTTTTAGGGGGAAAGAGACTTAAAATTTATGTCATAAAATATTAAGATGCTCTAAATTATCCTTCTGAGTTATCTGCTTAGATACTGTGAAGGTCTCTTTAGTTAATCCTTGACAAAAGAGTGAAACCTTTCAACTGAATAAACGATTATGGAGCAAATATCATGAATAAATTCCACAGGTTATCCTGATTAATTCTGTTTTAGAAATACAATGAAATCCCTTTTGAAACAAAAACCTAGCTAGGTGACTCGGTCTTTGAAAACTGCAATTTGTGAGACTCTAGGGTGGTGATATAAATTAGTTTCAATGCCAGCTTTTATCTTTGTTAAACTTAAAGATCTGGAGACAACAATTTGATAAAAATATGTTTTCCTCATCCCTGTGGAGCTAAAAATTAAAAACTGGAAGTCCTACAGTAAATGAATCATTTTAAGAAATGCATAGTGTATTACTGTTCTAAGGAATGAGTAGGATATTGCATTTTCTATTAAATTATATTTTGAATTTGTATCAGAGGAATCAGGCAACTATTTCCTGTAATTAATGTAATCCCTGTCTTGATTTCGACTTCTGGTGTAGAATGATAGTGTTATTTTAAACTTCTGCTATTATTACAGTGAAGTTTATTGTTTTCAATAAACTCGATTTTAGAATGATAAATTTATAAACCAATGTTGTATTTTTCTATGAAAATGAACTATTATAGTGAATGTAATTTAATGCTGTCTACAGAAGTGCCCTAAAAATATTTAAGTGGCAAGATTGATCTGTTTTGAAGTGTTTATCTGTGAGAAACTATTGAAAGCATACCAATAATTATTGTTGTAAACCTTTTTTGTTATTGTAGTATAGGAAGTTCTATTGATAAAAGTGGATTTATTTTGTTAAATTGCACTACATAAAATGTTAAATATTCCACATTTGATTTGTAGCATCAGGTTTTTAAAATGTTGTTAATTTTTTCTTATTCAAGGGAAGGTGTTAGCAAAGGCCATTTAAAGAAGAGAGCTGTGTTTAATCTTTCACATGTACCTTTGAGAGTATGAGATATTATACACTACATTATATTTTGGTGACCACAGGTACAGTTGGCAAAGAAAAATATTAAGTAGAATAATAACATCTCGTAGAGTAAGGGCTGGTAATTTTTCAAAAATGTTTTTCAAAAGTAGCATCGAAAACCTTGAGAAAGAAACCCAATTATCTGTCCACAGATGAAGAGTGGATAGTTGTTTGTGAACTGTGTTTAAATAGGAACTAGAAGATTCCCTTTCCCTCAAGTATTTCCCTCACTTTTCTCAATAACCCTCATGTAGTCCTATTGCTAAAAGTTCTACCAATTTGAGATGCACTGAGATTACAGGACCTATTTAAAAGGTTATAGGATGAAAATGCATCATATCAAATTTTACATTCACCATGCCTTAATTTAATAATAAAGTTACAGAGAAAAGACTTCCTTATTCAGTCAATAGATAGCAGATGAAGAAAATGTGGTTCATTTCAGAGCAGTAAGAACTTGGGAAGAACTGAGATCTCAGAGATAAGGGAGAGAGAGAGAGACGGCCAAAAAATAACTGAAGTTTCCCCAAAGTGAACCAAGTTACCAAATGAAGCCTCTTTTATAAGGTCCTCAATCCCATTACTGAGAAAAGAGCCCTGGTGGCCTCTCACCTCTTAAAGACATAACCATTATACCATCTGCTGGTCATATGCCTTGGTTTTTTTTTTTCTTTTTTTTTTTTTTTTTTGAGAGGTTTTTGCTATAGGGTGCGTGTGCTCGCCAGACAGACAGAGAGAGAGACAGACAGAAAGCGAGAAATCACCCCCCAGAGGGGATGGCCACTCTGCAATCCCTTCTCCTCCATTCTCCTCTCGGGATCTTGGGCACACACGCACACGCGCCCGGCATGAGTTTTAAGCCACCGGGTCCAGGACGCGAACCGCAGTCGACTACATGGGAGTCCAGCAACATAGCCATTACGCTAACTGCTGGTCCCTATGCCTTGATTTTTTTAAAAAAATTTCATCCTCCAAAACTGTGAGAAATAATTTTTCCTTCATAAGTTACTCAATTCAGGTGTTCTACTCTAATAGTACCAAAAAATAATAAGAAAGATGAAGGTGAAAACTCATTTTTTTGGAGAAGTGTTCTGATCCCTAGCCTGGCTACACTTTGAGTTTCTTCTAGGTTGAGTTCATAACTTATCTTACACCACTATATAACACCTGGAGAGGGGAGAGATATCATTTTACCTTAGTTAAAGAATGCTATGTCAAGCAGGTGGCATGGTGGCTAAAGGCACTGGATTCACACATGGCTGACCATGGTTCGAGTCCTGGACCTGGCGGCTTGCTTTCTCTCTCTCTTTCTCTCTGTTCCTCTCTGGTCAAATTGAAATAAACAAATTAATAAATAAAGTTAAAAATAAAAATAATTCTTTTTTAAAAAAGAATGCTATATGAAGAAGAAAGCTAGACTTAATCCCTGAAAAGAATATTAGGCATCATCTCTGGCAGATAGTATTCATAATTTATGTGAGATGGAATAAAAGTAGATTTACTGAGGAGGCAATGAATAGCCTAATCATTTAAGGTTACTACTGCTTGTTTCTGTCATAGAAATGCATTAGACTGTAATTATGGAAATATAGAAAAGGTGATATTTTAATTTCTTTAATGCAGTGAACAACTATAAATTTGTCAAGTGTATTCCACATTCTCTATTACTAAAGTTTGAATGTGTTGCTTCTAAAATTCAAATGTTTCTAATGTGATAGAATGACAAGATAAGGTCTTTAAGAAGTGAGAGGCCACTAGGGCTCTTTTCTCAGTAATGGAATTGAGGGCCTTATAAAAGAGGCTTCATTTGGTATCAGAGTAACTTGTGAGCTTACCCTGGTCTTCTGACATATGAGGAGGCAGCATACAGACACCCACCAGACTAGATGTCAGTGCCTTGACCACCCCCCCTTTTTTCTAAGGAGATTTTTGCTATAGGGCACATACACGTGCTGGAGAGACAGAGAGAAAGTGAGAAATCATCCACAGGGGAGATGGCCACACTGCAATCCCTTCTGCATCTTCCTCAAGATTTTGGGCATGCATGCACATGCGCCCCACATAAGTTTCAAGCCTCCAGATATGGGACTCGAACCACAGTTGGCCATGTGGGAGTTCAGAAATATAACCATTATGCCACTTGCTGGTTCTATGCCTTGATTTTTTTTTTTAACTTTTCAGCCTCTAGAACTGTAGTAAATAATTTTTCCTTCATAAATTGCTCAATTCAAATGTTCTACTCTAGTAGCACAAAAGGAACTGTAAGACATCCTCCATGGGAGTAAGATGGAGGTGAAAAGTCACTTTTTGGGGGAAGTGTTCTGATCTTTTTGCTTGGAGAATTCATGTTGACATTAAAAATAGTATCAACACTTTTAAAAATATTAAATCCTATTAGAAACGTCTAGGACTTTAAAGAGGAATTCATCTTCCACACTACCTAATAGATAAAAGTACAAAATTTGGGCTTTCAGCCACCTGGTAAAAAAAATAATAATAATAAAACAAAGCAGGTTTTTAAGACAATGTGTCTCCATAAAGAACGACTACTTAAACTACTAACAGGAAAATATTTCTAAAGGATTCGATCTAAGAAAATGCCGAGGTCTTGTTGGACATAGACTGTTCATACAGTCATCATACCTTTCATGTAAAAGCAGACAATGTTTGACTCAAGAGCATACTAAGAAGACTGAATAGGTTAAGATTATAAATTGGAAAGGGTCAAGATCAAACAGCTAATTGTACCTGATTCTTATACCTCTCGACACCAAACTATTTCAACTATACCTCTATTTCAGCAGATCTTTGGGGGGCATATACTTGTATACTATATGTAAGAACAGGTATAACATAACAGCATATACTTGCCCTTTTTTAGCAGATATTTTTACTTAGTATAGTAGCACATCATTTTTTCTGGTTTAGGTAATAAAGGTGTATCTTAGAATCTGAAGTACAATTGCCTCATTCCTCCTCAGTGTATTCTCTGGAGGTTGGGGAATGCCAACTGAGGAGTTATGAAGAGTAAAGTAGCTTTCTTTTGATTATTATTAAGTGAAATAAGATTTTCAATTTATATATCACTGCTTTTTCCACACTTCTCTAGCTACGGCTACTAATTTCCTTCTATAAATCTGAGAAGGAGGAGAGAAGAGGAGAGGAAAGGAGGGGTGAATGAAACAGTACATACCAGACATTCACACATTGATTTATAGATAACACTGTTACTCTTCAGAGACCTTAAGTGACTTATTATAATCTATTTATGAAGAGAACTGTGAATCTAAAACTAGAAATCAGGTTCTCTAAATCTTGGTTAAAAGACATTTCCACAAAACACAACAGACAGTGACAAATTTGAGAATGAGAACGGATTGTTTATAATATCTTTGGAAGTGTTTTATGTAGGTTATGTCTGTTAACTTACTATGTGGTATTCAGAGACCACAGAAAGTTGCTGAACTACTTAAACAAATTAAACTACTTGTACAAATTCTTCTGAAGGCCTGTACTTTCCTTTTTTGGTAACAAGTAATGTATAATAAAGGAAGTCATGATGCTCTTTGGAAGCTTGGGTCTAGGTCTATCTAATATCTCATTAGAGTTAAAAATTATTTTCTACTTTCATGGATTAGTTTTAGACAATGCACAGAAGCAGTATGAATTGACAGTGAGCCCTTTGCAAGGCTAAGGACTTGAATTTTTCAGTATTATGAGTTTCTGAGACACATCCAGATTGGCACTCAATCATGTGTTGGATTGTTCAACATTGCAGATGTAATATCTGAACCTCAGAGTCCCATATCTAAGGAAAACAAGCACTTACTGGCAATTTCAACATAATTGAAGCAATTTACTGAGATTATATTATCAAAGCCAAAAAACATATCCTATTAGTGATCAGCTATCCTGGAAGATGTAGATTATCCAGGAGACAGCACCTTAATTCATCTTCCTCTGTTGCATCTGTCAGTCAGACTGCCCAAACTAACCTGATAATAATCATTTGTCCAGTTATTCAGCAAGTAAGTATATTGATTGCCTATAATATAATATGTACCAGGCACTGAAGAGTCATAGTGAACTGGATAAATAAAGCCCCCATGGTCATGGATCTCGTAGTCCAGTATGTGAGACAGAAAATAAAGTTACAAATATAATTTTAAGTGTTGATATTCCAGTGATGACAAATAAATCAGGGTGAAGTTTTAAAGAGTGACACAGGAGGAAGTAGATTATGATAGAGTAGGTGATGAAGGAAGGTCTCTGACGAGGAGCCATTTGGGCAGGGTGGATAAATGAGTGAACCAGCTGTCCAAGATATAGCAGACCATTCCAGAGAGAGACAGGCATGACTGCAGGCCTGGCATATTAGAGGAGCAGCGAGGAGACTGGAGTGGAACCAGCAGGTGAGACGGTGCCAAATTAGGTTGACGATATCAAGCAAAACTACAGTCCACAATCAGGAGTTTGAAGTGTCTTTATCTTCTCAGAACTGAAGACAGGAAAGTTACTTTTTCACTATTTGTCAAAGGACATGTGCAATTCCCAAGTAATCAGCTTCAATATATACTTTTATAAACCCAAGGACGAAAGATACCTGTTATGAAGAAAGTGGATCACAGGGTGAGTCTCGCAGCATTGCATTCCTTTCCAAATTCATGCGTTTGCAATACTAACCTTTAGCACCTCAGGATGTGACTATATTTGGAAACAGAATTTTTAAAAATGTAATTAAGTCAAAAAGAGAACACTGGGTCCAGCCCCAGGAGTGCAGGCAGTGGAATGCTGACCTGCAGTGCTGGAAGCCATATGGCTGACTAGAGGCATAGATCCCAGCTGACCTGAAAACACAGCAGGTGCACAATTGTGCCCAAGACCCTGATGCAATGGAGAATGGGGAAAAGGGGATCAACACATGATGAGACCCTGTCAGGATACTTGTCTTTCACTGTCTCTCCCTTTCTGGGCACAAATTTGCTCTCTGTTGAATAAAATAAATGTTAGAAAAGTTAACCTAAAATAAACTTTAAAAAAGATGACTGCATTAAGGTGGACATTCAAGCCAGTATGCCTGATGTTCTTTTTTTGAGAGGTTTTTGCTATAGGGCACATGCGCTTGCCAGACAGACAGAAAGAGACATAGAGACAGAAAGCGAGAAATCACCCCCCAGGGGGGATGGTCACGTCGCAATCCCTTCTCCTCCATTCATTCTCCTCTCGGGATCTCGGGCACGCACGCACACGCGCCTGGCGTGAGTTTATGCCACCGGGTCTGGGACACAAACCGCGGTCGACTACGTGGGAGTCCAGCGACATAGCCATTACACTAACTGCTGGTTCCCTGACTGACGTTCTTTTAAGAGACAATAAGGAAACTGACACACACAGAAGAGAGACATGGTGCAGACACAGGGAGAAGACAGCCATCTGCATGCCAAAAAAGGGAAGCCTTCCATAGAAGCCACTGCTACCAACACCATGATCTTGAACTTCTAGCCTGCAAAATTGTTAAAATAACAACCAACCAAACAAACAAAACTTCATTTAATCCACCCAGCCTATACTACTCTTATGACAGCCAGTGCAAACTAACATATGATACATGGTTCATCAGGATTTGGTAGTCAGTCCTTAAGATGGCGCTCAAGGGTCCCTGCCTCCTGGTGGTCCTACCCTTGTGTGGTTCTTCCCATACTGGATTGAGCTGATCTGTGTAACCAATAGAAAATGATGACTTCCCACAAAGCTGAGCCATGAGTGACACTGAGGCATCCGCCTTGCTTTCTCTTGGATCCCTCACACTGGGAAATGCCAACTGCCATGTTGAAAGGCCACTTAAGCAGCCCTATGAAGAGATTCATGCTGCAAGGAATTGAGGCCTCCTGCCCACAGTCAGGCCTGTGAGTGAACAGCTGTGGAAGAACCGCCTACCCACACTGCTCCCAGATCCTGATCCAGAGATCGTTAAGTAATAAATGAATATATATTGTTGCAGTAAATTAGGAAGTCTGGGGTAATTTGTTACATAGAAATAGATAAGTAATGTAATAACTGAAGGAGAAGGAGCCTCGGCAATATAGCTACATTCCTTCTGGTAAATCTGAAAGTAGGTCAACAGGATTTCATTCAGTCTGAATTAAAGGAAAAGACTTTTGAGCCTCACTGCAAAGAGAAATGCCAAGCCTGGTATGACATTTTAAAGGCCTAACTGAATTTTTGGCTAGAGGGTCTTTGAAAATTCAGCTTCTTACAAACTCTGGAAGACTTTCCAAAGCTAATAATAACACCTACAATTTATTTAATTTTAAACACATTTTCACAAAAAGTTTCTCACTTCATTTAATTTGGAAGATGGCAATACTGACTGCAGTTTCCTAGAATTTGCACAGTTATTTTTCTAAAATTATTAAGGCTGTTCTCCATAGAATGATGAATGCAATGATTTTTTTTTATTTAATGGCATAGATGATGACTTTGCAAAGTAAAATAAGACTTCTCATCTTTTTAAAAAAGAATTATTTATTTGATTTTATTAATTATTTTATTATGTTTTTAATTTGCTATTGGGCATGTGCACTCACTTGAGAAAGAGGTCCAGGACTCAAACCATGGTTGGCCATGTGAGAGTCCAGCTCATTAACCACCATGCCACCTGCTGGTCCTTGACACCTTCACATTTTAATGTGCCTTTTAATTTTGTATATACTAGTCATTCTAAGAATTGAACATCTGAAGATATCTGCTATAATTAGGCAGATATTAACTGGAAGGTGGATATTTGGTACTGAAAATTTACCTTAATTATGAAATAGCTATTTGGAGACAAATGAGATATCTGTTGGCTATGAGTGAGTATAGATGGTACAAAATGAAAATGGAGCACAGAATTTTTGATATAACATGGACCTGTCATTCTACTTTTGAACATTATTGGTTTTTATGTTTATTTCAAAAGAGGTAGAGAAAGAAAGAGAGGAGTCCCTCCCAATTGGGTTCTCCTGCTGCAGTCTACCTCCAGCCTTAGCCAGCCTGGATCTTACTAGCATGCCCTGAAAGCACAGGGAGACTTCAGGATGCAAACCCAGGACTGTCCCAGGTGAGTTCAGGATTACAGAGTGTTACGTTATTGCTGTGCCACGTGGCTGGCTGACTTTTGAATTGTAGAAGGGAATTTATTTGATTTGAAAGGGACATTATCTCTCATTTTTACCAGGTTTATTAGGTCAATTACCCCGTGCTATTTTAGATAAAGATAATGTATTATTGGGCCATAAGGCAGGAGAGTAAAATGAAAAACCTGCCTGGATGGTCTTTTTCTAACTACATATGGCACTTTCAAATGTAACCTTAGAAGGAGTCTAGGGCTCAGAGCAGGTCACTCCTGGATGGAGGCTGAAAACAGACAGCAGATACAAGCCTGCTCAAGGAAGGTGACCTCCGCCTTCCCCCAACACAACAGTGTGCGTGGGGGACTGGTGCGTGAGTTCACCATTGCACCAGTGCAGAGGCAGCACAGCATGTGAAGAAGAGAGATAGGGTTAAGTGTGGACCAGGTACGGAGAGGGGGACAACCAAAGAATGGGAACCTTGACACTGAATTCAAGTTACAAATGCATTAGAATATGCATCAGAAAGTGGGAACAGTAAGAAAAAACAAACACAAAATATTCTTATAATAAATATATTGGACGCTGATGGTAGAATATTGATAGCATGTGTTTTATCAACTTCAGTTTAACTTCTGGTTCCACTACTTACTAATGGAGTGACCTTGACAGGTTGTTAAGATTCTTTGCATGTGGGGCTAGTGGGTGGCATGGTGGTTAAGGTGCTAGACTCACATATGGTTGACTGCTATTTGAGTCCCAGTGTCAATGGCTTGAAACTCACACTGGTGTGTGTGCCCAAAATCCTGAGAGGAGATTGGAGGGGAGAGGATTCCAGTGTAGCCATCCCCCTCAGGGGGTAATGTGTCACTTTCTCTCTCTTTCTCTCTCTCTCTCTCTGTCTCTCCAGTGAGTGCACATGCCCTATGGAAAAATTCTCTAAGAAAAAATATCGTATGGACTCTACCAATGTTTAATAGGTACAAGCTGTGTTGGGGCCAGTTCATTGCTAGGTTGGAAGCTCAGAATTCTTTGAGTCTATATCCATTTTCTTCTTACAATCTGCCCATTTAGTATCAATATCTGCTTGAAATCTTGCTCTCTAAAGCAAGTCTTTAGGGCCAAATGCTAAAACAGTGGTAATTCAACATTATTTGCTGTGCTAGACTCACAAGGTAAGCTCCAGGGTTCACATTCTGAGAGCTCCCTGCACCCAGGGAGTGTGCATGCATGTCAGCGATCTGGGCTGACCACGGCTGAGGGTGGATCATGGTATGAAGACCTTGTTGGGTATGCCTGCCTCTCTCTCTCTCTCTCTCTGAAGAAAGAAAGAAAATAATTTTTTAGAAAAGTTAGCCTTCATTTTTAATTGGTAAAAGATAATAGCTTGGGACCAACAGTTGGTGTAATGGTTATGTTGCTGGACTCCCACATAGTTGGCCATGGCTCAAGTCCCAAACTCAGTGACTTAAGATTTATGCTGGGCTCATGTGTGCCCAGAATCCTGAGAAGAGAAGGGATTGTGGTGTGGCCATAACCCCTGCGAGGTGATTTCTCACATGCTGTCTGTCTCTCTCTCTCTGGTGAGTACATATGCCCTATAGCAAAAATTTCTCTCTTAAAAAAAAAAAGAGTAGGTTAACTTTTGGGGGTTTTTTTGTTTGTTTGTTTTTAAGCCTCCAAAGAAATATGCTGCCTTTGGAGTACATTGAGTTCAACTCTTTAAATAAAAATATGAGTTTTTAAAAAATATTTTCAATGTCAAGGATGCATGTGCATTCCAAAGAGAGAGAAGTAGAGAAAGGAAGCACCACCCAATGGGGACTGTCCATACTGTGATCCCCTTTTTTCCATTTCTCCTCGTAAAGATCCTGAGCACATGAGCACATACACTGGGTGTGTTTTACAAGCTGTCAGGCTGAGATTCAAACCAGTTTTGGTCATGTGTGCTCTATCTCCCTTCATATAACACTTAATTACTGTAATTATTGTGCTGTGGGACTAGCCCTGAATATGACATTTAAGTAACCTATTTTTAAAATCTATTAAGTAGAAACATAATGTAAAACTACATGTTATTTTTTTTTAAATCCATGATCCATGACAGAGTGTATATAGATACATAAAAGAGAAAAAGAGAGCAGCCTTCATTAGGCTTGGTCATCCCATGGATTCCTATCCTCCAGTTCTCCAGCTTGCCAAGATTCTGGACATGTGTGCACTTGCCTGGGAATGTTTTAGACTGACTGACCTAGGAACTCAAACCCTTATGAGCGCGTGGCTTCTAACTCTTCAGTCTGGTGTGCTACCAACTGTGCCACAAAGGTTGGACCCATGTTTGTGTAATTTGTGAGTATTAGTTTCTTATTGCTGTTTTAACAAATAACCACCCATTTACTGGCTCAAAAAACACAGATTTATTCTCTTACAATTCTGGAGTTCAAAAGTACTGAAATGAGTCAGTAGAGCAGCATTTCTTTGAAAGCTAATAGAGAAAAATCCTTGTACTTTTCTACCTTTAAGAGGCCATCTATATGGGGCCAACAAGTGGTATGATGGTTAAGGTTTTAGACTCCCAAATTCAAACCACAGTGCGAGTCCTGGACCTAGAGACTTGCTTTCTCACTTTCTCTCTCTCTCTCTCTCTCTCTCTCTCTCTCTCTGGTGAGTGTACATACCCTGTAGCAAATTAAATAATAATTAAAACTTATAGGACTGGCCTCTCAATGGCCAATCATGGTTCAAGTCCTCGACCTGGTGGTTTTCTTTCTCACTTTCTCTCTCTCTCTCATTCACTCACTCACTCACTTTCATTCTCAGTCTCACTTGGTCCCTCTCTGGTCAAATTGAAATAAATAAATAAATAAATAAAGTTAAATAATTCTTTTTTTAAAAAAGGCCACCTATATCTTTGGTTCCTGAAGATGGAGGATAATTCTGTCTTCAAAGCCAACAATGCAGCATCTTCCAATCACTCTCTTCCTCACTCTCTTCTTCCATTGTCACATTTCCTTGACTGATTCTGGCTATCCTCCTGTCCTGTTATCAGAGAGTATGTACAAGGAATCTCATGATTATATTGGATCACCCTGATAATTCAGAAGACTATCCCCATTTCAAGAGCCTTAACTTAATCATATATGGAAGTCCCTTTTACCATGTACGGTAACATATAGGCTCCAGACATCAGGACATGGGCATCTTTGGGAGGGGACATTATTTTACCACAGTGTATGTTATATTTCAAGCTTGCCATATCCCATGAAACACTACTTTATTTTCTCTATCATTGTTGCAATTTAGGTGATACTAGTTAAATTGTGACTTCAAAACCTACTAAAAGTTACAAGGAATAAATAAATATTTTCTTTCTGCTATTTTCACCAATACCTTCCTGCAATATGAACAATTTAAAGTTTGCTTCTGACATGGAAGGAAGACAACCCAGAAGCACAAACGGGAGCATGTGCGCCGAGACATGAGGCTTAGCCTGCTGCAGAATAGTATTGCAATCCCACAGCCACAACTTGACTACAGTAGCCTTAGGTGGTCTTCCATTCATGTCCAATGCAGAATCTCACTGCCTCAGAATTCGTTCAGGTCAAGGGCTCAACTAAATGTAAAAGCATGAACAAGTTGATCAAGTTCATTCTGAGAGTACAGAGTTGGGGCAGAAATTTTTCTGTCATACAATTGGTATACATGTACTGTTTGGTTAGTTGGCTCTGCTAAAATTGCTTGACTCAATTATCAGAAGGAATATAAATAAGTGACTTGTACTCAGGAGCCCTGAGAATATTTCAGTGTCCCACTCTTCCTTCCTGAAGAGTAACCCAGATGAACAAAGAATCACTTTTTGTATTGACCGAATGGTACCTGGTGTTTGTCAGTAGAAATTCATTTCTTAACTTTCAGACTCTGATTTTTATTAAATCCCAAGCTTCCTGGGGAGATTGAAACTGGTATCAGCCACTGATCAATGGGTTTATTATTATACTTTTAGTCATTCATTCGGTCAGCCAGTATTCATTATCTGTTTATCGAGAGTATGCCACTCAGCTGCAGCTTTAACGAATATATTTCAAATACAATCTACCAACCAGACACTGTGGTGGGTGTCTTGATCACATATGAAGATGAATGAAGCATACTTCTTGCCTTTCAAGAGCTAATGATCCTTTCAGGGCATATTTAAAAAGTAAGAATTATACCAAATCTAAGCAATGAGGCATATACACTTACTTATTGTAGCTCTGGGCAGCAGCATCTTTGGGCTGTCAGTTCCCTTCACCCTTCTCTCTCGGGTGTATTCTAACTTTCCTGCTCTTTATCTTACCTGGTTTTTATTCCCTGTCTCACATAGGCTCCAGAGTTACCCACTGCCTGACATGTTGCCAGAGAAGATTGGCCTGTGTTTAAATCATTTATCTGGCCAAGACCTGATATCACAGCCTCTTCTATTCTAATGAGGCTAGAGCCACAGGGGCACCTCTGGACAGGCCCTGGGAAATGTGCCAGCCACTAGCTACATGTGGCTACTAGGCAGTAAAACCATGCCTGGCCCACATGAGCTGTAAGCAAGAATGTGTATGCAGAAATGTGTCATGACTTTCCTGGCAACCCAATAGTTTTAATGCTTTTAGATATATTGGATTAAATAAATCATTAAAATACTGTTTTATTGTTTAACATGCCTACTAGAAAATTTTTAATTATATATTTGTATAATACAAAAGAACTTCAAAACATGGAATGCAGAATTAAAGTGCAAGTTTATTTTGGTGCGAAAAAAAAAATTCATGCACAGTGTTGTTTTTTTTTCTTTTAATAATATGTGTTTTTCAAAAACTGTCTTCCCTAACTTACCTATTTAGGTCAATTGGCAAAATACCAGCTTTTTCAAAATTGGAAAGCACTGTTTCTGAATCTGAAGTACAGTGGAGTAAGACAGAAGTAATGATAGTCACTAATCTAATGTCCCTAGGGCAGAATGTTCAAGTAATTTGTCTCATCATCACTTTGGCAGAGGATGACTGGTGTGAAATATGAGATTAGCAATTTCTCATAAGCTATAGTTTACTCTTTTGAGTCCAGTTATTTAAAACCCAATGCCAGAAGGGATTTTAATTGGAATTTTATGTATACATTTTAGGGTACAGTTCAGACAGAAATATAGCATAAGCAGTGAATTATAAAACAACAGGGACCTGATAGTCAACTTCTTTCTTACTAGTGAAAATTCTTGGTCTCATGGTTTTAGAACTTTTTTGGAGGATGGGAAAAAGGAAATACAAACCATTTTGAGTTTATGATAAAAATCAACCTTAGAAAAATGTTGCTTGGAGTACACACACACACACACACACACAGGATTTTTTTTTTTTAAGAGAGATTTTTGCTCACCAGAGAGATAGGGAGACAGTGAGACAGAAAGTGAGAAATCACCCCTCAGGAAGGATGGCCATGCCACAGTCACTTCTCCTCCATTCTCCTCTTGGGATTTTGGGCTTGCACACACACACACACACACACACACACACACACACACACATCTGGTGTGAGTTTCAAGTTGCTAACTCTGGAATTCAAACCATGGTTGGCTATGTAGGAGTTCAGCAATGTAACCATTAGGCCATGTGCTGGCCCTCACACCCAGAATTTCATATACCATGTCAGGCAATTTCTAGATTCATGAAGGCCACCTACAGACTACATTCTGTGAACACCTGACCTGCTTGCTTTGCTGCAGATCTTCTCCTGATCCTCTCTGTAACCTCTACTGGACAATCTGATTTGCCCCAATTCATCCAGGTTTCCCTTATTCTCAATGCCCAGACTATAGTTATTCACACTGTGTCAATATCTAAGTCACAGATTTTAAAGGTCTAAAAAAGGTATCCACGCTATCCTTGTAGCACATGCTCAAATTCTTGTGTCAAGAAGCATGGTAGAAAGTTAAGTACACAAGGATATGCAATTGTTGTTAGCTTGCGTTAGCAGAAATGACATTTCTTTCTTTTGGAATTCAAGATGATTTTATTAGCTCCTTGCATGATGGATGCTTTTTCCTGTCAATGATCAAAATGTTTTAAAAAGATTTGGCTGGCCAATCTTTTCCTTTGAAAATTTAAGATATAAATTTAAATAGACAGAAAATCACCAAAAATCACCAATGGCTGACCATTAAAAGCATCAGGAATACATACACTATTTGAGAGATTAGAGACTATACCAAGGTATGCTCCCTTACATCAGGTCTGTAATGTTTTTTTTTGTTTGTTTTGTTTTTTTGTTTTGCATATCATAGTTATTTTTTGTCAGAGGCTGTGTGCACTGGCCAGACACAGAGGGACAGAGAGAGAGGAAGAGGGGGAAAAACCCAATGGGCCCTGATCATGCCACAGTCCCTTCTCCTTCATCTCTCCATTGTATGGATTTGGGGGTGGGCATAGACACACATGCACCCAGTATATGTTTCAGGCTGCTGAGGCAGGATTTGAACTGCAGTTGGCCTTGAGGGACCTGGTTCCCTTAACCACTAAGTGATGGGGTCAACTCACATGTCATAGAGCTTTGGAAGATGCCTTAATAACAAGCATTAAGATCCATGAAAAAAAAAATCTCCTTCCAATTCCCCAAATTAAAAAAAAAAAAAAATGCTTCGTTTTCCTGAATAGATTCACTGCAAAAGCATAGAAATGTAGCCTATTCTCACTAGAAAATTTTGAACATGATCATAATATAGCCATGAAACCACCAGTCAAAGTATTTCTCATCCTTTTGGACTTGGGTAAATTATCATTCACTGTGTGAAAATTTCCTTGCCTGGCAAGCACTTAGTCACCCTGTCTTCTGTGCACAGATGGAATTTTGAATATATTATATAGTATTCATTGAAATATGTGCTTGCCTTCCCAGTACATTGTAACCTTGCTCAGTCTCATCCATCTTTGTATTCTCAATTCTAAGCATGGCAACTTGTTTGGCAAGGAGATATTTGAATGGAAACAGCAATTCTGTCTTTTCAAAGCCCCAGCTATTCAAGGATAGTGAGTGGAGGGGTAGAAGAAGGCCCTGAATTTTTCCAGGCTCCCAGGTCACTGTAAAGTACAGTCCAGCAGAAAGGCCCTGGAGGGGACACTGTGGCCAGAATGCTCTGTTGCTTAAAGCCTGGTGCCCTTGATGCCAAGTTTGCTGGTTTAGTTCCCATGTGGGCTATTTAGCTTTCTACAAAGCCAAGAGATCTGTCCAAAATAACACTGAATTCAATCAGAAGATCTAAATTTCTTTTTTTTTTTTTTTTTGAGAGGTTTTTGCTATAGGACACATGCGCTCACCAGACAGACAGAAGGAGACAGAGAGGCAGAAAGCGAGAAATCACCCCCCAGGGGAGATGGTCACGCCTATCTAAATTTTTTTTTTTTTTTTTTTTTTGAGAGGTTTTTGCTATAGGACACATGCGCTCACCAGACAGACAGAAGGAGACAGAGAGGCAGAAAGCGAGAAATCACCCCCCAGGGGAGATGGTCACGCCTCAATCCCTTCTCCTCCATTCTCCTCTCAGGATCTTGGGCACACATGCACACGCGCCCAGTGTTGAGTTTTAAGCCACTGGGTTCAGGACGCGAACCGCAGTTGACTACGTGGGAGTCCAGCAACATAGCCATTATATTAACTGCTGGTTCCCAGAAGGTCTAAATTTCAACCCTGACTTTAAAACCATTTCTTTAAACTTCTATATGTCAAAATTTTCCCATGTATCATTAGCCCAGTATTTCATTAAATGGCATTAATCAATCAGGACATTTTTACTGTGTGCATTGGAAGGATGATACTGCAGTAAATCCCATAATCATAAAGTCTGGCCTCACAGGGAAGTGATGAGAGTGGCAGGGCAGAGGATTGCTAGACTTAATCCTTAATCTCATACAGGAGAAACACCGAGCAGCCCTCAGTTCCTTGCCTCCCACTTCCAACACCCTCATACTTTCGTGTCTGTAGGAGTGCAGCAATATGACCGCTGGATTCTATGCCTTTGTAAAACATGACCATGAACCTTGTTACACTGTCTAGAGTCTGTGGGAGAGGGAGACTGTTCTGAGAGAGGACCACTGAATGTGCTTTCTCAAAACTAATCTCACAATATACAGTTATATTTCCATGAAAGAGGTTTTCTTAGGGAGCAATGTTTAAGTATTTCTTCTTTCCCAAGGGTTGATGGTAAGTAGGCTGGTATTAAATTCAATGCTATAATACGAATCTGTGTGGAGCACCTACTATGCACCCCCTTCTGCTAAGGTACAGAGATGAGGAAGGTAGAAATTCATCCTTTCTCTAAAGAAATTTACAAGAAAGAAGATTCAACCAAATGTACATATGTAGTATAGTGTACTGAGTTCAGTGGATGCAAATGTATCTTTCGTTTAGCTCTTCACTTTCCATTTAGCGCTATAGAATAATTAATACACGATTAGAAAGCTACCTTTATCTCCTTGTATGCATGTCTCAGAGCCATTTTGGACATATCTACTGATATGTAAATACAAAGACCCAAAGTAAAATTTGTAACATTCTACCTAACTAAAAAAGCTATATGTTATTTTATGTAGATTAAAATATAATAATTAATTATCATAATTCTTTTTGGCAATTGCAGTGTGAAAGTGATTTATAATCTTTGCTACTATTACCTTTCTCCAAGAAGTAGGCAAATACAAGAAAAAAGATAAGCATAAAAGATCCTTAATCTACTTTATCTGTTTAAGAATCATTTGTGAGATCAGCTCATTCTCATATATGCACAAATTGGTTAGAAGCATGATTAGTGTTCCTATTAGTTAGAACCCTATTTACAATTTAATTGTTTGAACTGATTTTCTTGCTTTTAATAAACTCACATCTGTTGATAAGAAACAAAGAATTTCTACAGGTTCCTTTAGTTGGGAGTCGAATTTGGTCAGCAATTTCATACTTCAGTTACAATCACAGTATAGGGTCTTGCTTAAGCCATCAAATGCTGAGCTTTCATGACAGACAAGCACCAGACCCTTTTTCACAAAACTCTGCTGGCTCCAGACTATTATCTTCTGATCTGTCTTTAGCTATGATGTTTGCCTCTATGCTCTCTTGCTGTGAGCTCAGTAGGAGCTGACGTTTCCATGTGTTGTAAGTAACTTTGAGGGTCTCCCTGCCATTGACTAGTATTGATTTCCTCTCTCTGCTTTGCACTGAAATGCCTGCTCATTCTGACATTAAAAAGAAACCAACAAAGTATAGAAAACTCTTTAAAACTGTAAATGAGCAAGTGCTTTTACACAATTAAAAACCAAAACAAACAAAATCTTTTGTTCTTCTCCAAAGTAGAACTCAGTTGTCTAGAGATTTTATTCAATTTTATTTCACACTTAAATGAATTTGCCTCCTAAATTTGCCAATTTCTTAATAGTGGTCTTACTTTTGCATTTTCAAGCATGTCAAAAAATTAAATGTGTTCCTTGGCAGTGGTCCAGTTAAAACAAGTTCAAAGCAAGCTTTATTAATTCTAGTTGCTTCAGGAAGGAATCTCTTAAGCTATGAAATAAGGGGAGTTTAGGAGGTTCTGTAATCCGTGGATCCTAAATGAAACATTGTAATCTTCAGCAACAATGAAGTGCAAAGGAAAATTTCTAGGTATAACTTTGCTAGCCTTCACTAATAGGTCCACAGGGAATGCCTCTTAAAACCATACAGTGCTCGGTCTTCACTATCTTTACTATTTGCATGCTTTAATATACGTGCTCTTCAATCTCTCCTTTGTATGCAAGCCAAATTGAATCCCTTATAAAGGTATGTTAGGAGGACAAGCAGATGGCATAATGATTACATCGTTAGACTCCCACGTAGTTGATTGCAGTTCAAGTTCCGGACCCAGTGGCTTAAACCTCATGCTGGGTGCATGTACATGTGTGCCCAAAGTCCCAAGAGGAGAATGGAGGAAAAGGGATTGCAGTGCATCCAATCCCCTTGGGGGATGATTTCTTGCTTTCTGTCTCTGTCTCTCTGGCAAATGTGCGTGCCCTATAGCATAAATCTCTCTCTCTCTCTTAAAAAAATACTTTAGGTAATAAAAAAAAAAAAACAAAGCTAGTATCTAGAGAAAATGGCAGTAGTATTACAGATTATGAATTATTTCATAAATTTCCAACCATTACTTAATCAAGCATTGGTGTTAAACATGAGTAAGATGTTTTCTTTGTCTTCACAAACTTTACAGTTTTGGGGGATTTTGGGGTGGGGGGTAGAAATATATCTTTTGTAAATAAAAAAAAATTGTGACAGGAGTGAAGAGACTTCTGGGTACAAAATGCTGGGAGAATTTACCCTGGAAGTGGAAGGGCTTGGAAGCATCAAGGAAGAGAAACTGTTCCATTTGAGCATAAAAGATGAGTTTCGGGGTGAACAAGATGGTGAAGGAGGTTTCAAGTAGAGGAATTATGTGAATCGGAAGTGTGGACTGTGAAAGTGTATACAGTACTCAGGTAGAAGAGGTTAGCCACAGGTGGCTATCTAGAATGCAGGGTGCATGACAGCTGTAGGGTATACCTGTAAAGAAGGTTTTGTAGTGCACCAAAACCTTCTTAGTTTGGGCTTTATCCACAGGGAACCACCATAGTTTTAAAAGGGAAGTGCTGGTGCCAGCAGGTAGCATGATGATTAAGGTGCTAGACTCCCACATTGCCATCCATGGTTCTAGTCTTGGACCTGGTGACTAGCTTTCTCTCTTCCTACTACCATTCTGTGCATATTTGTTGTGATGACTAATTTTATGTGCCAACCTGATTGAGCTATGGGGTGCTCAGACATTTAGTCAAACATCTGGGTGCATCTGAGAGGGTGCTTTGAAAGGGACTAACATCTGAGTAGGTAGGCTAAAGCAGATTCCCCTCCTAAATGACACTGGGCCTCATCCAGTTAAAGTCCTGTATAGAACTAAAAGGCTGAATAACAAGGAACTCCTCTTGCCTGACTGCATTGAGCTACAACATCATCTTTTCCTGCCTTCAGACTTGAATTAAAACTATACCATCCCAGGGCCAGCAGGTGGTGTGGTGGGTAAGGGCGCTGGATTCCCACATGGCCAACCATGGTTCAAGTCCTGGACCTGGTGGCTTGCTTTCTCACTTTCCCTTTCTTTCCCTTTCTTTCTTTCTTTCTCTCTCTCTCTCTTTCTCTGGTGCATACATATGCCCCATAGCAAATTAAATCATTGTAAGGAAAATTAAATAATTCTTTTAAAATAAGAATAAATATGCCATTTGAGTATGTAGGGCATAACATAATGACCATTGCTTCACATGGTAGAGGTAAATATGTTCATTGTCCTGATTTTATCAATGCACAGTGGATGTAGGTTTGGAAAACTGTACTGTATGCCATAAATATGTACAGCTCTTAGATGTGAATTAGAAATTATAGTAAAAAAATGGAGAATGGTAAATGGGGCCACCAAGAAAAAGAAATGAATAATTTGATAGCTAAATGAATAATTTGATAGTGAGGGTGTCTAAAGTAATTGGTGGACATTTAGGATATTGATCCTTTTTGGCTCTTAGGAATAATGCTACTACAAATACGTGCATGGAAGTCTTTCTGTGGAGGCACGTTCTTTCTGTAGATGAAGCTCCCCAAGAATGGTGGTACTGGGTTGTATAATTGATGTATATTTAACTTTTTAAGAACCCTCCAGACTATTTTCCTCATACTCACTTTGTTCTGGCATGCCAAGACATTTTCATACATCTAATATATTAAGCTGTGATTCAAACTCAATTTTTGCAACTGTTGCTTGTTTTCAGACTAAGCCTTTCTGCCCGTCCTCTGTTTCCTCATTCCAAGGATGCAGGCAGCTTGCCTTCGACATTGTTTATAAAAGTCAAATGAGTTGGAGGCATTTTACTCTGACAAAGACTATTACATAATTACTCATTTCTGTATCTTTTAAGAAATTGAGACAGTGGTTAAGAAAAAGCATTTCATACCTCAAGTAAAATGACTTTGCTTTGAAACTTAGAGGCAGAAAATGAAGCATTTGAAGAGAAGATCAAAAAGATCGCAACATAAGAAGCTTTAGACTTAAGTTTTCAAAGTAAATATAAATCTGTACCCAGCTCTGTTGTGGCAAACAATTTCAGCTTGTGTGTTCGTTGTACCAGAAAAAACAACTGTGTTTTACTTTCTTTTTGAAGAATTATTTATTTAATTTTATTTACTATTATTAATTTTTAATTTTATATAGGGGAGGTGCACTCACCTGTGAGAGAGAAAGAGAAAAGAAAGCTAACCACCAGTTCCGGGACTCGAACCACAGTCTACCATGTGGGAGTCTAGCACTTTAAACATCCGTCACATGCTGGCCCCTACTTTTGACTTTTTCAAAGTCAAAATAAGATAATTTATTTATACATGCAGTAGCTATAGTTTTCATGAAATATAGGGGCCATGTGTTAGCCTTCTGGTCCGAATTTAAAAGTTGGAAATCTTTGTCATTTCTATTGAAGCACCTCTACTTCCTAGTAACCTAAAGAACTGATGTTTTCTATTTCAGATATATATCTTCCTTAATAAGATGAAGTAAACAGTATCTCTGTCTCTCTCTAGTGAGCACACATGCCCTCTGGCAATTTAAAGCCATGGAGAGCAACTGTGGACACTAGAGACAGTGTGGAAGGAGGATGGGAAACGGCGAGGGTGGGAAATGGTAGGAGATAAGAGAGAGGGAATTGAGGGGAAAAAAGAAAGAAGTAAAACAGTTAAGAAATGCAAAATGGAAACTTATCTGTTGAAGATAATAGGTGTGGCAATATCTTTGGGCCAGTATTCAGTGTATTCTGGATGGGAAAGTCATTGTGGATGCTGTACTGATACACAGTGAATGAATGTAAAATAAAGAAAATCAAAAGAAAGAAAAGAGAAAATAAGAATATGTTTTATGACATAATTTTAAGGCTATGAAGTATTTTCAAAATTTATTTTTTCTGAGCCTAACCAATAAACCAAAGAATTAAAGCCAAAACTCTAGTTCAAAGATTAACAAACTGAAGCTCATGAACAAAATCCAGCCTGTTGACTGTATCATATAGCCTGGTAGCTAAAAAATATATTTTCTTTTTTTTAATGATTACAAAAATAAAATCTTTTAAAGAATATTTTGTGGCACATAAAAATTGCTTGAAATTTGTGTTTCAGTATCCATGAAGAAAACTTTACTTGAGCATGGCCACTCTTACTCCTGTTCACATCACCCATGGCTGCATTTATGCTGCAATGCCAAAGAGGAATCCAACAGAGATGGTTTGGTGTACGAAGCTCTAGATATTTCCTAACGGGCCAGCCAGTGCTGTGGTTAAAGTGGCTGGATCCTACATGGCAACTGTGCAGTCTGAGTCCCAGATCTGGCCGCTTGAAAAACATGTCAGGAGTGTGTGTGTGCAGGCCCAAAATCCCAACAGAAAAATGGAAGAAAGGGATTGCAGTGTGGCCATTCCTGCCCCCTTTCTCCTCCATTCTCTTAAGAATTTAGGTACTCATGCACACACACCCACCATGATTTTAAAGCTGCCAAGTTCAAGACTCGAATTGTGGTTGGCCATGTGGTCATTCAGTGCCTTAACTACCATGCCACCTGAAGGCCCCATTGAAAGTGTCTGTTTTTTTTTTTCCATTTATTTATTTATTTTAGAGAGAGATTTTTGCTATAGGGTGTGTGTGCTTGCTGGAGAGACAGCAAGAGACAGAAATAGAGAAATCACCTCCCTCAGGGGATGGCCACACCACAATCCCTTCTCCTACATACTCTATGTCGGAGTCCAGCAATGTAACCATTTCGTCATTTGCTGGTCCTGAAGGTGCCCCATTTAATGGGTACTACTAGTCTCAATCTATGCACCTCCTTAATAGATTATATAACAAATTCAGGAAGCAACACACCCTACTCTCAATCTATAAAGCACATTCATGTATTAAAAGCTATGGAATTCCTATGCTAAGAAGTTAAGTTATTTTGGTGGTTATGGCAGCTGGACTCCCACATGGCTGACCATGGTTTGAGTCCCAGAACTGGCAGTTTGCTTTCTCACTTTCCTTATCTCCCTCTGGTCAACTTCAATAAAATAAAATAAAAATATAACAATGACAGTGAATAAAATTAAATAAAATAATTAAAATAAAAAGAAATTTTGACTCAGTCTTTTTTACTTAATACTTACCCATAACAAACTCTAGGAAACCCCAACATCATACCGATTCCTACTTATGTATTTTATAAAGATTAAATTTCAAACCAAACATTACATAGAACCTCAAAATATAACAAACAGAATATCAGCTCTGTTGAGGCTGGAGCCCCTCACTCTTTTGTCTTCCCACCTAAGCTGCTCCCATCCCAGCTTCTCAAGACTTTCTGTACTGTGTTGTGTGTTAAAGACCTATGTCTTACAAATTGAGTTTGCTTGATGGGCTTTCAGGATATATTCTCTTGTAGTGAGTTTTATGAGTCAAATTGTGACTCCAAAAAGGATGTATTGAAATTCGAATCCCCCGTGCTTCCAAATGTGAACTTCATTGGGGATAGGGTCATGGCAGATGTTCTTATGTGAGTACTGATGAGGTCACAGTGGAGTGGGATGGACCCTTAACCCAAGATAACTGGTGCACTTATGAAAATGGGTAAATTTGGACAAAGACATGCACACAGGGAGACTGCCACATCAAGATGAAGGCAGAGCTCAGGCCAGGCTATTACAAACCAAAGACCAGCACAGATTCCCAGTAAACCACCAGCTGCTAGGGGATTGCCGGGGTCCAGCCTCGGCGTGGGTGGGTTATCTCGACGAAGGTGGCGAAGGTGAACAGAAGACAGAGGCCTCGATGCCTTTCATGCACGTCCTATGCCGGACACCCCTCAGAGATCGCTCTCTAAGGAGTGATGACTGCTAGGAATCATCGTGCGTTTTTATTGAAAACGTGTTACATGCAAGTAAAGGGAGAGGGGCTAGTGTTTCAATTAACAGCTCATAAAGTTTTTAACAATAAAGAACAAAGATTCTATTGTTCCAATGGTGGTGGGGGGGGGCTCAGACAGATCCTGGGGCCTCACCGGGTCGGACTCCTCCAGGGGATATCTGCAGCAGACTCTCCCTCACAGTCCTCAGAAGGAACCGTTCCATCGATACTCAGACTTCGAGCCTCAGAAGCTTGGAGACAGCAGATTATGATTCTTTCAAAGCCCCCATTTTGTGGTATTTTGTTATGGCGGCCCTAGAAAATGAATGCCTAGGGTGTGTGAAACTTCTCAGTGGCATTGCAGTTTTCCACATGGGGCCTCCTGGAGAAGGGCACAGTCTTCCTATGGAAAGGACCATGCTGTATAAGAGAATGGGAGCAAGTTGAAAGGAAGAAGGGCTTGCAAAGGGTTCCGCCTTCTGTAACAGAGGAAAGCAGAAGGCCAGCAAACTTCCTAGGAGGCACGTTGAAAGAACGATGCTTAGAGATCAGCATTAATGATAGTCACATTCCTATCTGGTGCCTCATCATGAATAGAAGCAACATTCTTAACAAGAAAAGTTCTGTCACGGAAGGAACTGCGTCCCTCCAGAATTCATCTGCCCAAGCTCTAACCCCAATGTGACAGTACTTGGAGATAGTGTCTATAAGGAAGTGAGAAAGGTCAAAGGAAGACAGGATGGAGCCCTACTCTAATCTAATCTGACTGGTGTCCTTATACAAAGAAGGGACACCAGAGCTCCTCCTCTTTCTGTCATGTGAAGACACAGCAAGAAGACATTCTTCTAGAAGCCAAGAAGAGAGCTGGAAGTGAATTGGCTGGCATCTTGATCTAGGATTTCTTAGCCTCACAACTGTGAGAATTAGATTTCTATTTTTTTTAAGGTTTTTGCTGTAGGGCAAAGCCCTTACCAGAAAGACAGAGACAGACAGTGAGAGGGAGAGGGAGAAATCACCCCCTACCCCTGAGGGCATAGTCACACTGCAATCCCTTCTTTTCCATTGTCCTCTCATGATTTGGGGCACACAAGTACACTTGCCCAGTGTGAGTTTCAAGTTGCTGAGTCCAGGACTTGAATCACAGTTGACTATGTGGGAATCCAGAACCTTAACCACCACATCACGTAGTGGCCTCTAGATATCTAGGGCTTAAGCTACCCAGTTTATAATACTTGGTTATAATAGCCAGAGAAGACTACGGCAAGGTCGGTGTGCAAACCATCTAGAGAGCAACCATATCGTACTAGAGCACTGAATCCTGGTTTGGAGGGAGTTTGATAGGGAAGAGACCTCCTCATAGAGAAACAGGAGTGGGTTGAAACCCCAGGGTCCATTAGAAGGAAGAACGGGTACCAGAGGAAGTCCATCTAGGAACAAAATATGCCGTGAGGGGTTGACGCATGGGATTCCCTGAAGCAGCAGCTGGCAAACTTTTCCTGTAAAAGGCCAGCCCAGTAATATTTTGTACTTTGTGAGCCAGCTCCCTCTGCCACAGTGTTTCAGTTCTGCCATTTTAACGCCAAAGCACCACAGGCCAAATGAAATGAAAGATCAGGGCTGTATTCCAGTAAAACGTTATTATGAACATCGACATTTAAATTCACATGATCTTCACTGCCATGTAATATTCTTTATTTGAGTTTTTTTTCATCTTTTTAATAATGTAAAGCCATTTCTAGGTCCTGGGTTTGACAAAAAGAGGCAGTAGGCTAGATTCTGCCTGTCGGCAATGGTTTGCTGCCCTTTCGTAAGTGCCCCCTCGACTCCCCACCAGCAAGGGCCCTCTGCCTCTTCCTCAAATTTTCCCAAGCTTACCAATGTTCTTTGTATAGCAACAATATTTGGTGGATGTTATGGAGGAAATAAAATGGACTCCAATACCTGATTTATTTTTTGATTTGTGGTTATTTTGAAACTGTTTTTAACCCCTTTTTGTTCCAATGGATTTGATAATCATATTAGAGAAGGAAACACATTTGTGTGTGTGTGTGTATGTGTCTCCCCACTCCTTTTTTCTTTCCCTCCCTCTCTTCAGTCTTTAATTTAAAGCTACTTTCTTTGATGATCTCTTAACTCATAAAATCACTTTAGGAATTAGGTTTGTTGTCAGTGTTAAGATTTAAGAAATATCGTTTTGCTTACGAAAATGTAAACACATTCACTTTCAGATATTTAGATAAGAGTTTCAAGCTTTTATTCCTTAAAAGGCAAGCAGTTAGTTTCAGCAATTATGGTACAGAATAGAAATGTGCTATCAGTTTTCTAATTGTTCTTCCCTACTCTAACATCAGCCAGAATTCAGTTTCTAGCTAGAAGAGATGAATAATGAAAGAACTAAAGTCTTATGATGTAATAGTATCTTTTTATTTTAAATTTTTAAATTTAACTTCATTTATTTTCATTTGACCAGAGAGAGACAGAGAGAGATAGAGAAAGTGGACATGAGAAAGCAAAGTGCCAGGTCTGGTACTCAAACCATGGCCGGCCATATGGGATCCAGCACCCTTAACCACCACACCACCTGCCAGCCCCTACCTTATATCTTGATGGACAAGACTTCTCTAGTCACATGAGTTTTTCACCAGTAAATAGTTTCATGGGCCATAATTAAAATCTTGAGAGTTGCATAACTAGAAATGGTTTCGGTTTACTAGAGTTTCCAAGACATGTAATAAAACTTCTTAATAATCTTAAAATCATAGAGGGTTATGTTTATGTTTATATATCCTTGATCATCTCAACTTTACCTTGGAAAATGGAACAACAAAAGAGAGTTAAAGACCAGGAGATGGTGTAATGATTACATTGCTTGACTCCCATATAATGGATCATGATTCGAGTCCTGGACCTAGTGCGTTAAAACTCATTCTGGGCGTGTGTGTGCGTGAAAGCTCAGATATTGAGAGAAGAATGGAGGAGAAGGGATCATGGCGTGGCCATCCCCCCAGAGGCTGATTTCTTGTTTTCTGACTCTCTGGTGAGCACATGTGCCCTATAGCAAAAACCTCTCTTAAAAAAAAATAGTGTATAGTCTTAGCAGAGTGGATATATTTAGAAGTAGTGTTTTAGCTATGAGAATAATCTTGTGATCGTGCATATTTTCAATGAGCTAACTTAGAGAAAATCATATTCTTTTCTTTTTCTAAGTTTTGATAATATTAAAACCAAGAGGACACTTTATTTTATTTTGTTTATAAGCAAGAGGATCCATGCAGTGGCCAAAGAGACAGAGAGAGAGAGAGGAAAAAGACCCTCCTACTGGGACATGGTCATGTTGTAATCCCATCTCTTCCATTCCTCCATCTTGTCAGAATTTGAGTGCACAACACACACACACTCCCTCCTAGTATGTCTTTTAAGCCACCGGAGCTAGGATTTGAACCACATAGTTGGCCATCATGGGATCCAGCTCCTTTTACAACTAGTCTATGGGACTGGTCCTGATCATTTATTTATGTTTTATTTTACTCAAAGGCCTGCATAAATGCTTGGTTCTTTCATGGAAACTGACCTCACACACAGTCAGTGTTAAATTAATGCAAATCAAATGAGGTCTCATAGAGCAATTTGGACTTCATTTATTCATTTACTTATTTTTAATTTTAGCCAGAGGGTGTATGTGCTAGACAGAGCATGATAGAGACAAAGAGAGAGAGAGAGATGGAGGGAGAGAGAGAAAAAAAGGAGTACAAGAAAGCGCCCTCCACTGGAGATAACCACAATGCACTCTTTTGTCTTCTATATCATCTTTTGGGATTTTTGGCATGCACGCACATGTACCCAGCATGTTTCTCAAGTCATCAGGTCTAAGGCTTGAACCACACAGTTGGCCATGTGGGATCCAGCCGCCTTAACTACCATGCTACTGGCTAGCCTGGCCTTTTATTTCTAACAATACCTATACCAACACCAAATATTTGTGTACCTTCTACTCTGGGAATTTTTGATTGACTTTATTCCTGGCTTGGGGGTGAAGGACAGAAGTCAAAAACTAGCTTTTCACTCACTGTTTCAGGAGCTCTTCAGTACCAAAATGATTAATATTTTTGTAAAAATTTTACTCAAAACAAACATTTAAAACTGCAAAAAGTTGCCTTCTGGATGCTCCTTTTAACTCCAACAGTATTGTCTGTACCATTGTGTGGTCAGTTGCAGCTAAAGTGGATGCAGTGGTTGATAAGGTGTATGTGCCAGATGCGAATAACTGGCTAAATGCCAGCAGTGTTCCATGCCCCCCGTCCTTTGACAAAACACCTGAATGAAGTTAATTTTCTTTCCAGGATCTCATTCCTCTTCCTTATGAGAACTAGAGATGAAAAACACAAAATTGAAATAATCTTGGCCCATTTCTATTTTTGAAAAAGCTTACTTATTTATTTCTTCCATGAGCAAGAGTGAGAGAGAGGGGATGCGAATGCATCCCAAGCAGGGTCCTGACACCACAATCCACCTCAGCCTCAGCCAGCCCAGGTTATGATCGTGTGCCTGCCCGGCGTAGTCAGGCAGGTCTCCAGACACAAATTGAGAACCTTCCTGTGGGGCAACCTCTCAGAGCACTGCACTTTACTGCAGTGCCACTGTCCAGTCCCTAGCACTTTGTCAGTGACTCTCCTTCCCTTACTGCTGTAACGGGATGCTTTTCTCCATTGGTCAAATGTGGAAATAAGAGGGGATTTGGGGGGATAAGGAACTGATTCCCATCAAAGAATAGAAAACACGATTTTGGAGCAGGAAGGCAAAAAGAAAAGTGGGGTCAGCAGGTAGTGTGGTGATTAAGGTTCTAGATTTGCACCTGGCCAACCAAGGTTTGAGTCCTGGACATAGCTGCTTGCTTTCTCACTTTCTCTCTCTCTGGCTCTTTCTGGTGAATTTTAAAAACAACAATAAATAAAATTAAATAATTCTTTAAATAAAAGTAAAGCTGTGATGGGGAATTGGTGGAAACTTAAGAGCTTGAAATACATCAGTTCTTTATATCCTTTTATACTGATTTTAAGAAGGGCAATGAAGATTTGTAGAAAAGCATTAAAAAGACCAGTTTATTTTATGTAATATATTCAAAAAACCTTAAAAGCTCATCCTCATTTTGAACAATATCTGATTCACAGTGTTTCTGTTTTTATACCATCCATTACTGTATCAAAAATTTATAGTACTGTACTATAGTACTGACAAATTGACCACTGGTTAAAAAAAAATTTCATTATAAGATGTCGTCTGAATATATCATGTTTACCTCTATCTACCATGCTCTACAATGCCAAAAATTATTTTAGAAGATAATACTAATTTGACTGAATAGGGCACACTATCAATGAATCTCAATATTTTGTTTTTGTTTTTGTTTTTCTTTAGTTTGCTATAGGGTACATGTGCTCACTGGAGAGAGACATAGAGAGAGGAAGAGAGAAAAGGAGAAAGTGAAAAAAGACACTCCTTTCCCCCCAGGACAGGGAAATGGTCACACCACAATCCCTTCTCCTCTATTCTCTTCTCAGGATTTTGGGTATGTATGCACATGTGCCTTGCTTCTGGGTCCAGGACTTAAACTATGCAGATGGTCATGTGGGATCCAACTGCCTTAACTTCTACACTACCTACTGGCACAAACCTTAATATATTTTATAAGTTTGGTTTGTGATCGTGGTGATCACCTCTTCATAGTGATAATCAATGACAGTTGTTATGTCTATGACAGGGTTAAATGAGAAATTTAATATCACTAGGAGCTATAGTGGGAAATAACCCTTACGAAAACAATAAAACATAGTTTTTTTCAGGTTTTTGTCATAGGGCACATGTACTTGCCAGAGAAACTAGAAGGAAAGTGACAAATCACCTCCTGGGGAGGATGGGTATGCCTCAATCCCTTTTCTTCCAGTCTCCTTTTGGAATTTGGGGCATGCACATACATGTGCATGGCATGATTTTCAAGCCACTGGCTCCAGGACTTGAACCACGATTGGTCATGTGGGAATCCAAAGTGCCTTAACCACTGTACCACTTGCTGGTCCTGGAATATAATTTTTTTTTTTTTTTTTGGAGAGGTGTTTTTTTTTGTTTGTTTTTTGTTTTTTTGCTATAGCGCGCGTGCGTTCGCCAGACAGAGACAGACAGAGAGACAGAGAGACAGAAAGCGAGAAATCACCCCCCAGGGGGGATGGCCACGCCGCAATCCCTTCTCCTCCATTCTCCTCTCGGGATCTTGGGCACGCACGCAAACGCGCCTGGCATGAGTTTAAGCCGCCGGGTCTGGGACTCGAACCACGGTTGACTACAGGGGAGTCCAGTGACATAGCCATTATGCCAACTGCTGGTCCCCTGGAATATAATTTTTTCAAAAATTAAACACATTTCTCATTTAAAAAGGTAAAATATGTAAGAGATGTATTATCCCAGGAATTAGGCTTGTAATTGTTAGTAGCGCATTAGATATTTTTACAATGTCTTAACTCTTTTTTTAAAAATAAAGAAATGCAAGCAGAAGCTGGTCCAGTGGTAACATAATGCTGGATCCACATAGAAAGATCTGAGGCTCATATCCTGGAGTCTCCTTGAATGTGCCACGTGCATGTGCTCATGCCTGTGATCCGGGCTGGAGGAAGATGGATTGCACTGTGTGGACCTGGTTGGGGATGTCTGTCTCTTTCTCTCTCACACCGTCTATCTCTTGGTCTCAAAAGAGAAATGAATAAATAAACTTTAAAAAAGAAAATATTTATAGATTGGCTGTTTATTGCATAAAATTTCAAGTAAAAATGTTCTTATTCCTAATCATAGTTCCCATGCATTTAACATTGTGATGAAAAGCTGGATTTCAAAGATCGACATTTGATTTTATACTGGGAGCTACTTCTTCAGTTTTCTTGCTTCACTTCTAAACCCACCTCAACTGCTGTAAAGAGAACATCCCATAATTATCTGGGATAGTCTCAGGTTCATGAATTAGTCCTTGAGGAAGGTGAGCGAAACCATTTAGTACTTGATAAATCATTTTCATTCTGCCAGGCATTTTGCAAACCTCTGTGTGTTCTATACTTGCTAGGCTTTCTCTTTACCCAAATCATCTAATATCCCTCATCTCAGAACTCCATTTTCCTTTCCAGTTCCTAGAGTGTTCTTGGAATGGGAGCCAAAGCTCAATTTGAGGATTTTCTTTCCCTGAGGAGACTCTCTCACACTTTTGTTGTACTGAAATCATAGTGTGCAAACATAGAGATTCATGTCATTTCGTGGAAACTACCAGTAGACAGTTCAATCTGATCATTCTGATCACAGTCTAGGTGAGAAACATCTATGAATTTGTGTTAATGAGTCACTTGTACCACTATGCAAAATGCAAATGTGGAAGGATGACTTATTACTTCTTGAGCTGATATCTTTCTGACTACATAGTGTACAGTTCAAAATGTATTGACGTTTGTTTTTAGGAAAGTACATAATTAGTATAGCTTTTATTTTATCTGTGTCCTCAACCAACCACCAGTGTGTTTTCATACTTCAAACAGTAATGTAATAGACTTTATTTTATCTGGCCAACAGACTTGATGTGGATGCCCATCCATGTCCTTGGCCCTCCCTCCTAGCTCCATTACTCCCTACCATCCTCTACCCCGCTAGGTAGAAGAACAGCTACGCATGAACACTCATGCAACTTACCTTGGGATAGAGCAGGCTGAGGTTGATAGGTAGCTGTTTTTAGAAGTTATCAGATTAAAAATAGTATTTATTTTTATAGAAGCAATATGTCTTTTTCCTCTCTTTATACTCAATTTTTTGACATGGGGTTACTAATAATTGCAATGCTATAGGAAGGGACTTCAAAAAGTTTGTGATAAAAAAGGAAATGAAAGGACAGAAGGTGGTGTGGTAGTTAAGATGCTGGACTACCACATGGCCAACTGCGATTTGAGTCCTTGACCGGAGAGTTTGCTCGCTCGCTCTCTCTCTCTCTTTGGTGAGCGTGGTTTATAGCAAATTTAAAAATAATAATGGTAATACTTTTTTTTTTTTTAAAGAAAAGGAAAGTAAAAGCTTATTTGGGTGCAAAAAATTTCAAACTCCGTGCATAGCTTTTTTTTTGTAATATGCATTTCCATGAACTTTTGAAGATCCTTTGTATGTGACATTGAATTGGAAGATAGGTAAGGTGAAGAGAAGATAATAATGATGAAGGATTTGAAGGAGGGGACTAGCAGTTAGCGTAGTGGCTATGTCGCTGGACTCCCACATAGCCGACTGTGGTTCAAGTCCTGGACCCGGCGGCTTTAACTCACGCCGGGCATGTGTGTGTGCTTGCCCAAGATCCCAAGAGGAGAATGGAGGAGAAGGGATTGCGGTGTGGCCATCCCCCCTGTGGGGGAATTTCTGAATTTCTGTCTCTCTGTCTTTCTGGTGAGCGCACATGGCCTATAACAAAAAAAAAAAAAAAAAGGGATGAGAAGGAGGATGAAAAGGAGGAAAGAAAGGGCAATGCTGATAGTCAAGACCTGTTTAAGCATCTCCTACAGAGTTTATTACTTCTAATCAGGGAGAAAGAAGACGACATCCAGTCATAGCTAAATGGTAGGAGTCTTCATTGCCGGTGACAGCAGAAGGACTCATGTCTCTCAAACACCCCTCAGCCCTGAGTATAGGGGGAAGGGTGCTTATAAAGGCAGAAACCACATTTGATTGATGTGGAGATTACAATGGAAAGTGAAGAAGGGGTGGAGATGAAAGGGAGAGGGGATTCCTATCTGAAAGCAGTATAGAAGCCAGATCAAGCATGTTAATAATTTCTAAGGGTACTTTCCAATCCATTGCCTAAACACAATGGGATCTTAATGGTCTTCATGGCTCAAGGCAAAGGGTCTGGCGATGGAGGACTACATTACAAAGGAACATCTTAAGGTAGGCAGTTTGGGGTTATTTAGCAAAGACACTAGAAATATTAATCACTTTGTTTAGGTAAAAGCAGGAAGCAAATTTCCAATATAGAGAAAAGTTCAAAATAGAGGTTCTCCTGCTTCAAGTCCACCACTGCCCAAAGTACCATGCATATATTAACTCATTTTATCTCCACAACAATTCTCAGATGTACATTAATTATTTTACAGATGAGGCATTTGAGGCCCAGAGAGGTCACGTAACATGTAAGATCACACAGCTAGACAGTAGCAGAGCTGGAATTTCAACATAGGCTGTAATTTCAACTCTGTCCAGAGTTATTCTAATATCAACCTTTCTAATATTATTATTCAGTTTTGCCCATATCCTATTAGGTGTTCAAGATATATTTTAGACTGAACAAACAAATGAACAAATATAAATTTAAAATCGATTGGCATGTATGACTATTGTATTTTGGTGCAAAATTATGCATGGAAGATATGACTACAACTTGCAGAGACATTTCAAAAAGGATATTGAGGGACCAGCAAGTGGTGTGATGGTTAAGGCGCTGGACACTCCCACATGGCCGACCATGGTTTGAGTCCCAGACCTGGTGGCTTGCTTTCCCACTTCCTCTCTCTCTCTTTCTCTCTCTCTCTCTGTCTCTGGTCAAATTAAAATAAATGAATGAATAAATAATGTTAAATAGTAACAATTATTTTTTAAAAATTAAAAATAAGGATATTGATATTGGATATGCATTATGAGCAAGCACAATGGTACGGTAAGGGGATATCTTCTAGATTTGCAGATAAAGGAGAATGAAGCAAAGAAAAATTAATAAATATGCCCTAAGTGACATTCTAAGTAGAAAAACCAGCATTCTAAACAGATTTGTTCTGGTCAGAAGTTCTCTTGTCTTTTTCTGCAACTAGGTCTTCTTCAGAGAGCTATCAGTGTAAATAAAAGAAGCAGAACTAAGGTGTGGGGGGGAACAAAACATTTAATGGACACAAAAATGGAAAATTATCTGTTGATGATGAAGCGTATGCTTATATCTTTGACTGGACTCATGTAGAGTGTATTCATACCAAATTCCAAAAGTAGAAGAAATAAGCACAACAAACTATTTCATAGTCATTTATGTACATATGTGTACATGCACGTATATATGTATACATATATGTGTGTATATACACTCAAATACATAAATTTATATATTTGTGTGTATATATGTGTATGGGTATCTATGTATGTGTATATATATACATACATACCCATACACACACACACACACACACAACTATATATGTATCTCTCTGTATATAGGAGATCCTCTGTATCTGTAGGCTCCATATATGTGGATTCAACCAAACGTTCTCATGTTGCTGGTGTGTACTGTGCAGTCCGGCCTATGATGATTGCATCTGTATTAAACATGTACTGATGTTTTCCTGTCACTATTCCCTAGAAAGTACAGTGTAATAATACTTACATAGCATTTACCTTGTACTAGGTATTATAGGTAATCTAGAGATGATTGAGAAAATGTGGGAGGATGTACACAGGCTATATGAAAATACTAAACCATTTTACATACAGGACATGAGCATCCACAAGGATTTTGGTATCCACGGGGATTCTAAAACCAATACCTGGAAGATACTGAGTTACAACTACATATATGAAGCAATATTCTTTAATGTGTTGATCAGTGCCTATTCTAAGCTCCTTCTTTTGCTTTATTTTTTGTTTGCTATAAGGCATGTGCTCTTGTTAGAGAGAGATAAAAGGGAGAAAAAGTGAGAAGTCACTCCTGGGGGAATGGCCCCACCTCAATCTCCTCTCCTTCATTATCCTCTCAGGGTTTTGGTGTCTCACCCACACACACACACACACACACACACACACACGCCTGGCATGATTTTCAAGCCACCAGGTCCAAGACTCAAACTGCGGGGTTGGCCCTGTGGGATCCAGCCACCTAACTTCCACACCATCTGCTGCCTGCCCCCTAAGTTGTTTCTTCATAGTTAATGAAATGAGAGCTACAGTATCAATACTTCCTTGTGTAATATATATGCCATGATCCTTAACGAGTTTATCATTGCTTCAAGGTTATTATTCTTGGTGTTTCCCCCCCTGTGATATACAGTTTTGTTACATGTGATCCTCTTTTAAGTATAGCTGAGTCTTTAGAAATAACCCAAATATTTTTTTTTCCAATTAACTTTTGCATACTCTCAACTGAGGAGAATGCTTTTACTATTGTGTTAGACCCATTTGAATATAGATTTAAAAATTCTTTAGTACTGCATGTTCATTATTTAAAGTAAAATTGCTATTTTGATAGAAAAATCCAGTGATTAAACACTATAGGAACTTCTCTTTTGGATCAGAGTTCAGTGAGACTATTCATGGTTGGGCAGTTTTCCTCCAAGCAACAATTCAGGAACTCAGGCACTTTCCATCTGAGCTTCAGTGCCATCAGTTTATGACAGCCAGGCTCACCTCGGGGACCACAGTCACTGCAACCAGCCAGGTCATGTGTGGAGGTTTCATGGACTGATTGGATTCAGAAGCAGATTACATCCTTTTGCTCAATGATTTTGGCTAGGATTCAGCAAGAGAGCCATACCTAATTAATGGGAAGTTGGCACACATAGTCCAGCTGGGTACCAAGGGAGAAAAAATGGTTTAGTGTGAATGCCAGTCGTGTGTGTGTGTGTGTGTGTGTGAGAGAGAGAGAGAGAGAGAGAGAGAGCGCAAAATCCTGAGAAGAAAATTAAGGAGAGGGGATTGAGGTGGGCCATTCCCCCAGGAGTGATTTCTCACTTTTCCTCTCTTTTCTCTTTCTAGCAAGAGCACATTCCTTATAGCAAACAAAAAATAAAGCAAAAGAAGGAGCTTAGAATAGGCACAGATCATCACATTAAAGAATATTGCTTCATATATGTCTCTCTCACAATCTAACTTTTTGGTTACCATGTATCTATTTTACTTTTCTTCTGACATGGAAACTTTTTTCTCACTTCTTCTCAAGAGAAATGTTTAATTTTTAGAGCCAACAAATATTAATAAAAATCCCCATGATCTATAACTGTAAACTGGAACTTTTAATTTAATAGGAACAAAGGGGGCAGAGGGAACCTGAATTGAGCTACTCATCAGGTTAACCAATTGGCAAAATTATGAGCAATGTCATTCCTGTCAACAATATGAACAATTTAAACACCACCTACAGTTGTAAAATGACTACTTTTATATTAAAATTTGCATGTGTATGTATATTTATTTTACTTTTACCTAAATTTGGTAGTTGAGTTGTATACTTCATGCTCATTAATTGGTGCTTTAATAAATGCTGAAAATGGGAGGAAAAGAGAACCATTTGATGTCATTGTAATAATAAGAAAATTGGACTTCATTTAGAGCAACTGACTTCTCAACATCAAACCACTTATTATTAGAAAATTTCCATAATTCACACTGCTTTTCTGCATTTTAGGTTTCTTATCTGGATTATCAATGCATGGCAACATCATCCACTACCTCAGGGAACAGGAAAATATAAAAAAGAAATTTGGGGAATAGAAATGGTAATTTGTTTTTGTTTGTTTGTTTGGGACATACAGAGTTTGAGATGATGATGAGATATTTGTGGACAGGTTTTAAATGCAACTTATTTTAAACTTGTTAATAAGTTTCTTTCTGTCCTTCATGAGCTAGAGACAGACAGCACCCTCAACAAAGTCTTGATGCCCTGGTCCATCCCAGCTTTATTCAGTCCTGGACTGTGGACATGTGCATGCCTCACACACTTAGGGAAGTCTCTAGATGTGAACTCAGAACATTCCCATGTAGGTCAGCCTTACACAGCATTGCATCTGCACCACCATCGATCCCCAAAATAGATCATTAAATTTCAGTTTTGGAGATTAATGGAAAGTTGGAGGTTGGAAATATAAAGCATAATAGTGTCATTTAGATTTGATGGAAGGCAAAAGATGAATTAAGAAGCACTGGTAAAGAAAAAGGAGGATGGGAACTGTGAATGAGATTTGGGAATTTGAATCCATCAAAGAAACTAAGCTTGAGAAGACAGCTTAGATAAATAGGAGAGAGTAACGTCATGAGAATTAAAAAGAGGATGGGCAAGAGTATCACATACTAAGTGGAGTTTAAGAAGGACACTAGTGACCCTTTTCAGGAAAGTCAAGGAAGTAGAAGATTTTTAAAAAGAATAGATTGAGAAGTAGAACAAGGAAGGAAAAAAAGTGATGGTCTCTTGGGAAATGAGGAAAGTGATTCTGCATCATTATAGTAAAAAAAGGGATGAAGAGAAGGCTTTTTATAGTGGGGTAGATTTGTGATAAATTCCAAAATAATTTTCTCTCATCTTTGTGGAGAGGTCTTTCATTTCACAAATACTTTAAAAATGACCATTAATGATGTCTCCTTGGAGATAACTTAAAGCTAACATTCACATAGCTCTATTGAGATATAATTGGCAAATAAAAATGATATATACTTAAGGTACAGAAGATATATTGATATACATATACACTCTGCAATTATTATAACAGTCAAGATAATTAACATGTTCATCTAAAACTCTCAGAAGAAACCATAGGGAAAAATCTAAAAACAACTAAAAAGTTTTTACACAGCAAAGGAAATGATCAAGAAAATTAAAAGGCAACCTATGAAATGGAAGAAAATATTTGAAACTGTATAGCTAAGAGGGTAATATCCAAAATGTATAAAGTAGTCATAAAATTGAATAGCAAAATAAATAACCCAATTAAAAAAATCTAATACACACTTCTCTAAAGGAAACATATGAATAACCAACAGGTATATGTAAAGAAAGGTGCTCAACATCATTAATCATTGGGGAGCTGCAAATTAAACCACCTGTTAGGATGGCTATGATGCCAAAGTCCAAAGATATCGCAACTTGATTATAAAATCCTTTAAAGAAATTTCTATTCACTTATTAATGTCCTTAAACTTCACCCTTAAATTGCCAAATCACTTCCAGAGAGCAAAACTTTATGCCCTTTTTTTTTTCTCTCTCTCTCTCTAAAGAAGCCTAGATGTGGAAGAAGAGAATATTAAAAATGCTATTTAAAGGAGAGTATCACATTGATACCCCTTGGACTTCTTGTTCAATAATAAGTACTTTCGCTGTATTTACATAAGATTTAAGATACTGCCTTCCTTAAGCTTAAAAATAAAGGTTACTGTATATGAGACATATTTTTCTTTATTTTTATTTTGAGATTTAAGTGGCAGAGCAAGAAAATAACATTGTCTGTGAGAATGTTAGATTCATTTTTATGTAGGCAGCCAAAGTCCCTCCTCACCAGCTCTCTAGCTTAAAAAAGGGAAAGGTAATTAGCCTCACAGATATTACATTACCCAAAGGCACAGACTCTTACTTCTGGAATTCACACTGCAGTTTTCTGATCCTTGATGACGTGGTGAGTTCAACAAATTGCTATTCAGTTGTTTGTTAAGGAAATACATAAAGATTAGTCTAAATAATAATTCGTTCCACGTCACAAGTGGCAGTATTGGTATTGAAAAAGAATGGCTCCAAATTGACAAAACAGCAATGCTTTTATAAAGCTTTCATTGAAGGAGGTGCGAAAGGTGGTGGTGTGGTGATAAAGGTGGGTATATCCCATATGGCTGATTGTACCATTCAAGTCCCAAACTGGATGACTTGAAAAACACGCTGGATGCATGTGTGTTGTGTACCCAAAATTCTGAGAGGAGAGATGGATGAGAAGGGATTGTGGTGTGACTATCACCTAGGGGGGCATGCTTTCTCACTTTCTCTCTCTCTCTCTCTGGCAAGTACACACACCCTCTAGTTAGTTTATTTATATAGGTCTTCCATGAGAAAGAGAGAAAGAGAGACAGACATCCTCAACAGAGTGTCCACATTGTGATCTATTCCTAGCCTTAACCACCCTGGATCAACAGGTCCCAGGACATGAACCTGGGACCTTGCCATGTGAATCCAGTTGCAATTCTACTATGCCACAATTGATTCACATTTGGCTTTTATCTCATAGATTTATAGGTGAGTATAAAGTAGTTTAGCACAGAAATATCCATGTTGGCTATCACTGGGGTTTGGACATTTAGTTAGATGGTACAAAGAAATCAAAGTTTAGGACTTAGTAAGACCATGTGAAGCAGAAGGATAACAAATGCATGAATGTTTCAAGGAATGAAAGGATTTATTGTTTCTAGCTCAGACCTTGAGTTAAGGAAAGATTGAAGTGGGCTAGAGAAGTCAGTTGTGGAAAGGATTGTGGGAAAATGTGAACTTATAAAGGGAGTAGAAGGAAGGGTAGACAGGTTTTATCTATGTAGTCAAAGAGCAAACAAACAAAAGTGCAGGATCTTGTTTTATTGAACAAAAGTTTATGGAATGGTCTCCTCTCTACAAAGCACCATGCTGGTCACTGAGGATACAAGAAGTCGGAAATTATAGACCAGTTCAATTCAACTTTAAGTGTAAGAAGACTTGATGTCATATTCAAATTCTAGGTACTTTTTTTATGACAGAGGGCATGTACACAGGAGAGAGAGACTGATAGAAGGAAAGAGAGAAAGAGAGAGAATGCCACCCCCCTCCACACACACACACAGAGTCACATAGCAGTCCTTTTCCCTCCAGTTACCTATCCCATTAGGATCTAAGACATGTGCACAAACACATACCTGGTGTGTTTTTCAAGCCTATGGGGCCAGGGACAGATTGACCATGTGGGACCCACCTGCTGTGCTATAGGGTCAGCCCATGGTTATATTATTTTTGAGGTGTGCATCTTTAGGAAACTTACATTATCATTTTAGGCTTAAATCTTCTCATCTCTAAATGCAAGACAATAGCTTCTGGAGAAGCCAGGAGTATATGGGAAAATGTATAAACTACTAAATACAGTTCCTGATGATCAGAAATGAATGCTGCTTTCCCCTATTTCATTGTTTATATCTAGTGGAATAGAAGATTGCAGCAGAGTGCTTGGTTGAGAGACAACTCATAAATACCTCAAGGCTAGTCTAAGAATTCGGGCATATTCTACAGTTCATCATGAGTCCTTAGAAGTTTGGGTTCTGATCAGATCAGATTGGTTATGAAGTAGGTGGACTCGAACAGAGGACAAAGTAGCCACCTAGTGCCCTGACATTCTGAAATACATCAAATTGTGTTTTTTTGTACTTAGTAGATGTGGAGGCCCTGTGTCATAAAGAAATGTACACTCTGTGGGATCAGCAGTTAGTGTAATGGCTATGTTGCTGGACTCCCGTGTAGTAGACCGCAGTTCAAGTCCCAGGCCCGGGGGCTTAAACTCACACCGGGAGCATGTGCATGCATATCCAAGATCCCGAGAATGGAGGAGAAGGGATTGTGGCATGGCCATGCCCCCTGGGGGGTTATTTCTCACTTTCTGTCTCTCTGCCTCTCTCTGTTTCTCTGGTAAATACACATGCCCTATAAAAAAAAAAAAAAAAAAAAAAAAAAAAAAAAAAAAAAACTCTCAAAAAGAAAAAAAGAAGTGTACACTGTTATGAACATAGACAACTTATACCATGATCTTCAACGATGCATGAAGTATCTATATAAAATTAAACATTCTCTTTACTTCATTCATTATTTTCCCACACACCCCCCTTTATAAAGAGGCCTTAGATGTCCATAAGACTTCTCTGTTTTCAGATATTTTGTAAGTCGGACAAATCATTGAAAGTAGAAAAAGGATTGTCTTTGAGATAATTACACTAAGTCTCTGTGGCAAAAGTTTCAACATGATACTTGAATATGAATGGGAATAGTTTAATTGGTGAGGATATAAAAAGGGCAAATATTGAGGTCAGCAGGTGGCATAATCGTTAAGGTACTAGACTCTCACATAGTTGACCACAGTTTGAGTCCTTGATCTGGTGACTTGAAACTCATGCCAGGCACTTGTGTGTGTGTACCCAAAATCCCAGGAGGAGGATGGAGAAGGGTTAGCCTTCTCCCCTGGAGGGGTGATTTCTCACTTTCCTTCACTCTGTCTCTCTATCTTTCTGGTAAGCACACATGCTCTATGAAAAAAAATAAATAATTTAAAAAAAGTGGGGGCGGGGAATGTTAGGTGAATGCTTATGATTAAGTTAGGTGATCATGCAAGTTCTTTAGGAACAAGATGGACTGAACTGGTTTGGTCAGTATGATAAGTACTTGTGGATCCCAACTCACAAGGGGATTCTAGTATTATTGCTGCCTTGTCTACACAGAAAAACTGTATCAAATGACATGGATCTGAGACTGCTCATATTGTACTGAACTGTCAACACAACTGAGCCCATATACTTTCAATACAGAAATCAAAACAAAAGATGAGGTATTCAGTTTACTCTTTCAAATTCTCTCATCTCCAATAGCCTTTGGGGAAATCAGTTTGTAACTTCGAATATATAAAAAATGACAACAAAATCAATCAAGAGGATAAAATGAGAAATTCTCTGCTGGTTTTGCAGTTTCCTTTCTAGTTTCTGTGGCTGTAGATGGATTTTTATATGAACAGTGCCTATGAGTGGAAACCCTATACATGTCTCATCGTATGTAAATTTTGGAGATTAAAAAGTGTAAAAACACATATTAAGTTTATGTCCTTGAGTATAATCTCAATGGAGAGGAAGAAATGTATAAGTAAATTGAAATATAACTAGTGAGAGCTGATTTGAAACAAATTGCAAGAAGAGCATTGTTGGGGAAGAAAGGGAGGGTCAAGGGTAAAAGGAGTGGAACTGACATTCAAGTTGGGCCTTGAAGGATGAGTAAGAGTTCAGTAAGTGAGTGGCTTTATGGGAAGGATAAGGTAGTTCTAGGCAGTGGGACAGCTTCACCACAAACACAAAGATGAAAACGTATTAGCTGTCAGGAAGCCATGAAGGGCCAGGTAGAGTGAAGAGTAGGAGTGAGCATCACAGGATTAAAACACAAAAGATAGTTCTAGAATGCAAGTAATCTTATTTTTGTTGCTAGGGAGTTTGTATATCCAATAAATGAACAATACAGGCAGCAGCTTCAGTGGATATGTCAGTGCAAGTGTTTTTGTACCCAATGCTATAGCAAACGGATGATTTTACTTAAAGCAACATACATTCAGGTAGACAAAAATCAAATTTACATTCCTATCTTGGTTCATTTATGTGGCAGGAATAAGAAGTTTTATATGAATTGATCTACACTGATCTTACTGAAGAGGTTTTTTTATTTATTTTTTTATTTTTAGGGATATATAATAAGACTCGAGAAAGCAATAAGCTTTTATTTCTCATTTCCCAAGACAGCCGCCTTTGATTATACCTAGCTTATGCTGGAGATTGAAAATTTAATGGGGAAAGAGGAAGGAGGTGAATTTTAGTATGTAGCAAATAAAGGGAATTTGTTAATATTATGCTTTTTATAAAATTGTACTATATATGCTGTCAAGGAAGAACCCATCACTCACTATCTGAAACAAGGATGTTTCTATTGCTTATTGAGCAGAGGAAAGCTATACTTCTAAAATATAATGAACAAAGAAAATAGAATTTTGGTATCTGAAGCTAAGAGTTTAAGCATGATGTATTTTTCTATGCAAGAATACGTCGTAACTTTTCCAACAACCCAGTAATACCCACTTTTGCATTGTGAAAAGCATGTGCCTAAAAATGGTCATATATTCTTTAAATATGCCTGAAGATTTAGCACAATTAGGAGTAGCTTGCTTTGAGTCATGAAGGGCTTTTAAATTTTGCTTATTACTCTTGTTTTATTTGACTTTTTTATTGTACAAAGAGCATGTATTCCTGATATAAAAAACACACCTTGGATTAAAAAAAAATCACTTGATTTTATTATACTTTATCCCTAAATAAATCTGTGTTCTCCAGTTTCATTAATGCTAGCTTGCCCACCCCAGTTTCTATAGAACTTTTTTGATGGAGTGATACAGTGTGCATATGCCTGGTAAGCAAACCAAGAGAGCATGTCCTTCCTCCATCCCCTTCATGTCTTCTGGCCTTTAGGTCTTTGCTTTGAGTGCTGATCTTCTAGGAGGATGAGCTAGGGTAAGAGGCAGGCTTTGGTTGGCACTGTGGGTAGGAATTTTATAAGGCAAAGGGAGAACTTTACCTATTGAAAGATAATTCGATTGGTGCAAACTATTAATATGTAAAAACAAAGAGTGTAAGCCAATGTATAACGTCTTGATGTAGACTGACCAATTAGAAATGAAGGGTTAATTTAACATAAGTTCAAATGCAGTTGAACTTGATCTTATCTATGAGAGGAGACCAAACCAGTAGTATTGTTATAAAAATATCCAAAGATTTGTTTCACCTTCTGTGTGGAAGATTTAGTGAGATGATTGTTGGTATGTAAATATAATACTAATTATAATTCAGCCTTATCTTTTAATTAAAACTGGCCCAGAATTGTGTAGGCCACAAGATAAAATATTATGCACTACTATCAATGATTTTAAGAAGAGTTTTTAACTAATTGGGGAAATATATTTATGAAATACTGTTTAAACCCCATAGCATTCTCAGATTTGTTCATAGATGCTGCTGAGAGATAATGAGACAAACTTCAGCAAGCTCATCTTCCCATACAAACCATTAGTCTAAGAACTTTTGGACTAATCTGAAAAAAAACTTAAAGATTTTATAGACTTTCAAATATACTCTCTTTTAATATATATTTTTATTTTACACATTTAATCACGTTATTTAGCTTACAAAGCGAATATTCCAACATATGAACATTTCTTCCTAGTCCAGTTGATAAAACTATAAAATTACCTTCAATAGATAATACCAAATTTCTTTGTCTCATTAATGCTTTGCCTCTCTATTTTTCTTCTAAATGTCCTTTCTCAGACTCTACTCTCTCACACACACTATATCTGGTATTCACATCCATTTGCTGTGTTTTTATATCCTTTGGTCAATCAGTTTCAGTCATAGAGTGTGGACACTTGGTATATATTAAATGGGGACATACAATGTCTCTCCTTCAAAGTCTGGCTTGCTTCACTCAGCAGTAAATCTTCCATATTCTTCCATTTTATGTCAAAAGCCAGTTTTTTTTTTTTTTTTTTTTAATGGCTGAATAGTATTCCATAGAGTATATGTGTCACAGTTTTTCAATCCATTCATCTGTTTGTGGGCATTTGGTTGGTTCCATATCTTAGCAATTGTGAATACTGCTGCAAGCCCAGAGACCCTATATCTCTGTCAGCCCCAGGACCTCTCTACAGCAGACCCCACTTCCATCTCCAGACTTCTGGCCTAAGGAACACTGAGGCAGGACCCCCTGTCCCAGCTCTAGCCCTGGCACCCCCAAGCCCAGAGGCCCTCTATCTCTGTCAGCCAGGTAGGCTTTTTTTCCCCTTCTCTTCTTTCATTTGTTAATTTCATACTTCTTACCACACAGGATTGTCCCCAGCTCTACAGCAGACTTATTACTCTTGTGTTATTAACTCAAATAATACAAGAGTAATACTCCACTTCCATCTCCAAATTTACTCTTTTTTAAAAAGTCCTATATTATATAGTGATTAACAGCTCCTAATACATTTCTAATAATGTATATATGTTCTCCTAATATATCAGGTTGTCAGGAAAGTCATGACCCATTTTTACATAGAAAAACATAGAAAAATGTATCACAACTTTCCTGATGACATAATATTTCTGATTTGGGAATATTGCACATTTTTATAAAATCCTAACATATTTCTTGTCTTATCTTGGTCTAGGCTGACTACATATTGCCATGATTCATTTACACATTTTCTTAGTTATCTGTTGTTCATCTTCGGACAATGATCAGCTGTCTTTCGGGAGTTTAATTCACAAACTAGATACCTTTAGAGATCAAAAGTTAGGATAGACATAAGACTTTCCATTAAAATGGAGATAGTATAAAAGCAAAGCAGAGAGTTCATGAATTTAAGAAGGGTTGGGTAGACTTTATAATATGATTACTTAGATATTTCCAGTTTTATAGTTTGTAAATTGTTTAAGTAGAATGATTAATTAATTTTGAAAATTTTTTGAGATCAGGAGATGGCAAAATGGTTATGTCACTGGACTCCCACATAATCGACCATGATTCCAGTCTGAAACCCGGTTATGTAAAACTCATGCCAGGTGCATGTGTGTGTGTGCCCAAGATCCTCAGAGGAGAATGGAGGAAAAGGGAGTACAGTGTAGCCATCCCCCTGGGGAATGATTTCTTGCTTTCTATCTCTCTGTCTCTCTCTGTCTCTCTGGTGAGTGCACACACCCTATAGCAAAAATCTCTCTTAAAAAAAAAGAAAGAAAATGCTTTAATAACCTAAGAACTAAACCATTTAATTAGAATAATTTCCTCACGTATGATGTGTTGAATTGCATCTCGCTAAGAGAAGATGTGTACGAGTCATAACCCCCAGTATTTAGAATGTGACCTTATTTGGAAACAGGGTCATGAGGGACCAGCAGTTAGTGTAATGGCTACGTCGTTGGACTCCCATGTAGTCAACCGCAGTTCAAGTCCTGGACCTGGTGGCTTAAACTCATGCCGGGCGTTTGTGAGTGCTTGTCCAAGATCCCAAGAAGAGAATGGAGGGGAAGGGATTGCAGTGTGGCCATCCCTCCTGGGGGGTGATTTCTCACTCTCTGTCTCTTTGTTTCTCTCTGTCTTTCTGGTGAGCGCACATGCCCTATAGTAAAAACCTCTCCAAAAAAAAGTGTGTGGGGGGGAGAAAATAGGGTGATTATAAACCTAATTAACAGAGTGGTTCTGTTGGAGCAGAATGGACTCCTAGTCTAATATGATGGGTGTCTTTACTAGGAGACAGCACTGTGAAGACAGGCACACGGTAGAATGGCATGTTAACAATGAAGGCAGAGCTATGACTTAGACAGCTGCAAGCCAGGGAGCACCAAATATTCCAGGAAACCACCAGAAGCTGGTAAGAGGCAAGAAAGGATTTCTCTAAAGGTTTCAGAGGCATCGCCTTGCTGATGAAACCTTGATGTCATATTTTTAGCTTCTACAACTATGAGACAATAAATCTCTGTTTTTGCTTAGTTGTAGTTTTATGTGAGTGTACCAGAGAGAGACAGCGAGAGCAGGGAAGTGAGAAATTACCCCCACCCCAAATCCAGGAGGGTGGTTCACATTATAATCCCTTCTCCTCCAGTCTCCTCTTGGGATTTGGGGCACACACATACGCATGCTTAGTGTGAATTTTAAGCTGCTGGATCTAGGACTTAAACTTGTGTAGTCAGCCATGTAGGATCCAGCGCCTTAACCTCCATGCCACTTGCTGGCCCTAAATCTCTGATGTTTTATGCCTGTTTGTGGTACTTTGGTAAGGCAACACTATGAAACGAATACCCCATGACTGTGCAGTTCTTATGATGCTTTTCACAGGCACAAGCTCCATTCTCTGTGTTTTGTTGTTGTTTTTATGCCAGAGGGTGTGTGCCCATGTATGAGAGAAAAAGAGAGAAGACAGCAGCTCTCCCTAAGGGGACCTGCTCACATCTCAATCCTCTTTCCTTCAATTCTTCATCCCATCAGGATCCTGGGCACATGCCTAGCATGTTTTTCAGGACACTGGGGCTGGGATTTGACCCTAGTCAGTCACGTGGGATCCAGCTTCTGCTGCACAGTATTTAACCAATGCACTAAGGGCCTAATCCTCTACCCCGTGTTCTTGATATTCAGAGTGGTTATTGAGCTCCAGGATGAATTGGCATTCCTCTGTGAGCCTGTTTCCTAACCTACAAGATATGTAGTCTATGACCAACTGGTAGTGTTATATGCAATGAAATGACATATAAGAAATACACAGCACAGAGCTTAACACATAATAGATGCTTGATAAATTAATGTGACTTCTCTTCTGTTACCTCTCTATGAATTATGCAGGGCAGCAGATTGCTCCAGGAAAAGCTGTATCCAAAGTCCATCCTAATTAGACTCTACGTAAGAGAAGCCAAGCCGTTGTCAGTGACTGTGTTTATTCCCTGCCTGGCTCAGACAGCCAAGAAGGAAACAGAGAGGGCATATCTACTTCCAAAATAATCTTTCTCATTTTTTCACTTTGCTGCTGTTTCTGTTTTCTTTTTCTTTTTCTTTTTCTTTTTTTTTTTTAGGCACTATACATGGAAATAAAGATATTTAGGGAGTTTGTACAAATTAAGAAAGGAAAGAGTAAAACAGAAAAGGCAGGGCCGACAGTGGTATTGTAGTGGTTAAGGTGGCTAGATCCTACATGGCCGACAACAGTGAGGTACAAGTCCTGGACCCAGTGACTTGAAAAACACTCCAGGTGCATGTGCATTCATGCCCCAAATCCTGAAAAGAAAGATTAAAAGGGATTGTGACCTGACCATCTACCCATAGGTGTTGCTTTCCTACCCCCACTTCCCTGTATCTCTCTTTCTCCAGTGAGCAGTGAGCACATAAACCCTTTAGTAAACCCTTTAGAAAAACTTGTAAAAATAAGAAAAGGTTGTGATTATAGCTAGATCTATACTCCATATTTCTCTGAATCTATTTTTGTCTTCCTAACGTCTCTCTCTTCTGTCATGCCTCAGTTGTACTCTATATTTGTACTTCACAGTCTGTGGCTTCCCTGCAGCAACTTTTCTACCCAACAGTGTTTTCTCCAGGTCATTCAAGAGCCCAGTCCTTAAAAAGACACTTGGTTTTGGGCTGGCATCATAGTCTGGTGGTTAAGGAAAGCCAGATTCCACATGGCTGATTATGGTTCAAATCCCAGTCTGGGAAGCTTAGAAAACATGTCAGGTGTGTGTGTATGCATACCCAAAATCCCAACAGGAAGATTCCACATGGCTGATTATGGTTCAAATCCCAGTCTGGGAAGCTTAGAAAACATGTCAGGTGTGTGTGTATGCATAGCCAAAATCCCAACAGGAGAGAGAAATGGAGGAAAAGGGATTGTACCTGACTGTGTCCCATTGAGGTGTGTTTTCTCCATCTCCCTCTCTCTCTGGGAAGCACATGTGCCCTCTAGCGACTTGAAAAACAAACAAAAGACACTTGGTTTCTCTGAACATAGATTTAACTCATCAATGTGTATACTTTCAAATCTGCTTGTAGAAGATGGACAAGGCTTAGGCTGGTCATTCTGCATTTTGCCATTTCTTGTTCTAATTCATGTGTGTGTGATACTCTGTGTTGTATTCTTCCAAATCCCCTTTTTAAATGAATAAATAAATCTCTTCATTAATTATGATAGGACTTAGATGTAAATTCTTCTGGACTGAACAACACACGGAACTGAACCTAATGAACACGTAAAGTTGTTTTAAGGTCCTTGCCAGAGAGCGAGTTTCTGTGGGTCAGAGAAGGATGTGAACATGAGGAGAAGGAGCAAATGGGGCCACAAAACAGAGGAAAAGGCAGGGCCTGCGACTGCTGGTGGGAGCCATTTGCCTCCCTCATCATGTTGCCCATGGCTAGTCCTAGGCTGAGTCTCCACAGCAAGAAGACCATGTGCCTGCTCTGTACAGACATGGAATCTCTCAGATGGTGCCATTGCAGAGATCAGTCATGGAAGGAATAAAGGACTAACAGACATTCAGAAGCATCTGGTTACTTCCATTTTCAAGGCTTTAATAATGAAAAGGAAAGAAAAGGAAAAACCAAACAAAGAATGGACAAGAGAGAGTATAAAAATCTCTCAAAAAAAAAAAAAAAAAAGAAGAGGGGCTTCAAAAAATTTGTGGCAAAATGGAAGTAAAGTTTAGGGCCAACTCATAATCTGGTGGTTAAGGTGGCTAGATCCTACATGGCCGACAACAGTGAGGTACAAGTCCTGGACCCAGTGACTTGAAAAACACTCCAGGTGCATGTGCATTCATGCCCCAAATCCTGAAAAGAAAGATTAAAAGGGATTGTGACCTGACCATCTACCCATAGGTGTTGCTTTCCTACCCCCACTTCCCTGTATCTCTCTTTCTCCAGTGAGCAGTGAGCACATAAACCCTTTAGTAAACCCTTTAGAAAAACTTGTAAAAATAAGAAAAGGTTGTGATTATAGCTAGATCTATACTCCATATTTCTCTGAATCTATTTTTGTCTTCCTAACGTCTCTCTCTTCTGTCATGCCTCAGTTGTACTCTATATTTGTACTTCACAGTCTGTGGCTTCCCCGCAGCAACTTTTCTACCCAACAGTGTTTTCTCCAGGTCATTCAAGAGCCCAGTCCTTAAAAAGACACTTGGTTTTGGGCTGGCATCATAGTCTGGTGGTTAAGGAAAGCCAGATTCCACATGGCTGATTATGGTTCAAATCCCAGTCTGGGAAGCTTAGAAAACATGTCAGGTGTGTGTGTATGCATAGCCAAAATCCCAACAGGAGAGAGAAATGGAGGAAAAGGGATTGTACCTGACTGTGTCCCATTGAGGTGTGTTTTCTCCATCTCCCTCTCTCTCTGGGAAGCACATGTGCCCTCTAGCGACTTGAAAAACAAACAAAAGACACTTGGTTTCTCTGAACATAGATTTAACTCATCAATGTGTATACTTTCAAATCTGCTTGTAGAAGATGGACAAGGCTTAGGCTGGTCATTCTGCATTTTGCCATTTCTTGTTCTAATTCATGTGTGTGTGATACTCTGTGTTGTATTCTTCCAAATCCCCTTTTTAAATGAATAAATAAATCTCTTCATTAATTATGATAGGACTTAGATGTAAATTCTTCTGGACTGAACAACACACGGAACTGAACCTAATGAACACGTAAAGTTGTTTTAAGGTCCTTGCCAGAGAGCGAGTTTCTGTGGGTCAGAGAAGGATGTGAACATGAGGAGAAGGAGCAAATGGGGCCACAAAACAGAGGAAAAGGCAGGGCCTGCGACTGCTGGTGGGAGCCATTTGCCTCCCTCATCATGTTGCCCATGGCTAGTCCTAGGCTGAGTCTCCACAGCAAGAAGACCATGTGCCTGCTCTGTACAGACATGGAATCTCTCAGATGGTGCCATTGCAGAGATCAGTCATGGAAGGAATAAAGGACTAACAGACATTCAGAAGCATCTGGTTACTTCCATTTTCAAGGCTTTAATAATGAAAAGGAAAGAAAAGGAAAAACCAAACAAAGAATGGACAAGAGAGAGTAAGTCAAAACCCAGGTAGAGATATTGCAGTACAGTTTACATTTTTATGTTAAACAAGCTAGCATTTCCTTCTTTTAGAGAAAAAGCCAGTGGTCCACATTTGAGGTTCTTACCAAGAGTGAGCATTGGCCAACCAGTGTTTTAGTAGCCCCCATCTCAGGTTCTGGCTTCGACTGGTGCTCTTAGTTATCCTTTGACCCACTGTGATGTGGTATGTTTAAGATAATTCTTTAAGGGAGTAGTGATGTTCATTGTGCATCCTCAGTAGTTCTCTGATACCCAGACACCAGTAACACCAGAAAGGCCACCCCCTACAGTTGTCTCTGGAGATTTGTGTTAAAAACCTGGCTACCTATCTAGACTTTTAGGTTATGAGAAAAAATGGGGCAAAGCTGCAGTGCCATTGGTCACTCTTTATCCAGTAGGGCCCCGAATGAATTGCTGTTGAATTTCTTACCTTATTTATGTGTGTGTGTGTGTGTGTGTGTGTGTGTGTGTGTGTGTGTGTTAGATTAGAAATAATTAGAAATAAGGAAGTACAGTTAACACCTTTTAGGATTCACTAATATGTCTAATATTCTCTCTCTCTATCCATATGTGTCTGTGTATAGATACACACACAGAATTCAAGTCACACACTCAGCCATGTAGGATCTAGTGCCTTAAACTCCATGCTACCTGCTGGCTCCCAACAGAACTGAGGACAAGGAGAAAAAATATACCACTATATTGTTCGTGTTATTAGTGTGTTCAGAGCACACACAGCATAATTAGCTGCAACATTATGATAGATAGAACGGATTTCCCAAACTGTGTGTATTTGGATGGGAAGGTGGTTTAGATCAATCATCTTTAATATAAATTGTGGAATTAGCTTGGAATTAATAACCAAAGCTTGGAAAAGAGTAGATTGGTATATAATAATAAATAATATCATGCAATGCAACAGTGGTTGGCTAAGACTGTTGACTGTCTGGGTGGCTTGCAGGAAGAACAGCCAATAACTGTAGTAAGACAGGAAATTAAAGAACAGAGAGAGAGGAAAGATGTTTTCAGAGGTGCCGTAGCCAGAGAGAGAAATGCCTCCAGCATTACCATGGTAAGGAGAACTTCCAAGAGAATGCTCTGATTCAAGTGAGAGTTTTTGTTCTGTGTTTTTTTCTACTTGCATTATCCTTAGAGAACCTGGCAGGGGATGAACAAGTGGTGGTGAGAACCAGACCCATAGTAAATGCCATGGCCTTGACCTTGCAGAGTTCATCCACTATACCGATCTAAAAGGTTGCATGTAAGTTCTGCATCACAAAGACTTATTTAATTTTAGGTCTTTTAAAAAAAAAAACTTAATTTTATTTATTTATTTACTTATTTTAAAATTTGACCAGAGATGGACAGAAAGCAAGAAAGTGAGAAAGCAAGTCACCAGATCTGGGACTCAAACCATGGTGAGCCATGTGGGAGACCAAAGCTCTTAACCACCCCGTCATCTGCTGGCCCCAATTTTAGGTCTGTCTTACCTCAGTGGTGGATGATAAATAATATCATAATGTTCATTTTTCTATATACCAAAATATCTATCTACTATATTTTCTGGCATGTTCTATCTATATGCCACCAAATTACTTAATATAAGTAAGTAAGTAATTACATTTTGTTATACCATTGGGGAATTAATTAAATCTTTCTATTCCTTTTTTGTTTTTTAAAGAGTTATTTAATTTTAGTCATTGTCATTATTCTATTTTTTTTTTTTTAAATTGACCAGAGAGAGAAGGAAAGTGGGAAAGCAAGCTGCCAGGTCTGGAACTGAAACTGCAGTCAGCCATGTAGGAGTCTAGCTGCTCTAACCACCACACCTGGCAGTCCCAAATCATTCTATTCCTTGATGTGCTTTAAATTTTTTTAGCAATGAACATTTTTGCTAGTATAAGTAAACAATTATTTGTCTCTATGTTGAATTTGATAAAAATAAGATTAACAATGCTAAAAATATATTTTAGGACAAATTAGCTCTTCTGGTTTTTTTTTTTTTTCAGAGATATTTTTGCTATAGGGCACTGGTACTTGCTGGAAAGAGAGAAAGAGACAGAGAGACAGAATGCAAGAAATCCCCCCTACCAAGGGGGATGACCATACCACAGTCCCTTCTCCTCCATTCTCCTCATGGGATTTTGGACATGTGTGCACACACGCCCAGCCTGAGTTTCAAGCCTCAGGTCCAGGACTTAAACCATGGTTGACCACATGGGAATCCGGTGCCATAGGCACTACGCCACCTGCTGGCCCCATGCTCTTCTGCTTTTAACAGGTACCTATGAAGTTAGAACTACTTTCTTCTTTGATGACTATATTCCAAGTTAAGGAAGGGAAATGGATGATTTTTTGCTTGGTCATGTAGATTTAAAGACTAAAGGAACCCAGATTCCTTTCATAAACATGGAGCCATGGAAGGCAGCTCTTCCCTCAGAGGCTATTGTGTGAAGGGGGAAATCAATGGGACAAGATCTGCATTCATTTCCAGGGATTTGAGGCCTGGTGGATTAACAGTATTTGTTATAAACACACACTAGCACCAAAAATTGTTCTCTTTCTAGTTCTGTACTATAACTTGAACTTAAATCTCTCTGGAATCCTAGCACCAAATACATGTTTAGGAGTAAAGAAAAGAAATGGTCCATTTATTCAATAAAGTGCTTATATGTAGGTCTGGTAAAATCTAGTCCATATGAAAAATAAACAAGGGGACTGACCTAGTGACTAAGACAAGCTAGATCCTACATGGCCAACTGTGCTGTTCCAGTGCCTGACCTGTCAGTTTGAAAAACATTCCAGGTGTGTGTGCATATGTGCTCAAAATCCCAAAATGAGAATAGAAGAGAAGGGATTGTGGTGCGGTCATCCCACTTCCTCTCTCTCTCTCTCTAGCACCCTATAGCTATAGGGCACGTGCACTTTCCAGAAAGAGAGAGACAGAGAGACAAAAAGCAAGAAATCACCCCCCAGGGGGAATGGCCACACCACAATCCCTTCTCCTCCATTCTCCTCTCCTCTCAGGATCTTGGGCACGCACGCACATGCACCCTGTGTGAGTTTAAGCCACCAGGTCTGGGACTCAAACCACAGTCGAACTACATGGGAGTCTAGCAACATAGCCATTACTCCAACTGTTGGTCCCAGAATAAAATAAATATAATTAATTAATTTAAAAATAAATAAACAACACATCTGAGTATGACATGTAAAATAAGAATTTGGGGCATGAGTCACATAACAGCTGCAGTTTCCATATTCAATGTGCACACTGAAGGCCTGTGAGCTTGTTAAACATGCAGATTTCTAGCCCTTCTGGGCATTCTTATTCAGCATTTGTGTAGTGGCCCCAGGGATTTGTGTTTTTAACATACACACCAGGTGATCCAGAAAACACTAAGAGGCTAATCTTAGGCCAACCACAAAATTACATGTGACCAGACATTTGGGCAAAAGCTCTATCTAAGGTCCCTCCCCTGTTACTTCAGTGCTAACGATTGCCTGTGAATAAGTCTTAGAGCAGAATGAGAGCAGTGGAAAATGACCTCGGTTCAGATTATCATCTCATTTATCATTCTGTGGTTTGAAGAATTTGCTTTCTCCTAATCAAAAGAAAATATCAGTTTCCCATGTTATGATTTTTAAAACAAAACAAATATTTTGATTAAAATAGAAATTGGAGTTCAACAAAGCCACCTCCTTTTCCTTATAGGGCTCAAAGTTGTGGAGGACTTTGGTAGTGAAAGATGAGTTTCTGTGCAACTCAGCGAGGTTGGCTAGTCTGAATGGCGAGAGACTGGGATAGTTTCTTTGTTTTCAAGAATAAGAAAGAATTTTCCTTGCTTTTTAAAGTAGGAGTATTAAAAGAGGCACAGTTAAATTCATTTTAATGAAAATGAATCTAACTTCTGAAATATCTGGGTCCTCAAATAAGAGCAGTCTTCTCAACCCATGATTAAATTTGCATGAAGAAAATAAACACTTGAGAACCTTCATGAACGGTTCACTTTTATTCTAGCAACTTCATTCTCATCGTACTAAAAGGCCAAACCTAAAAATACTGCTTTATTCCATAATTAGAAGATCTAGTATGCTAGAATGTGAGGGGGAAGATTAGAAGCCTTTTATTCAATAATGATTTGCCTTTTGTTTACTCTAACTGCCTAATCTTGGGATTTAGAAGTCTTAACTGAGGTCAAAAAGTCTCAAATTTTGTTGGATACTAGAGAGAAATCCCTATGATAAAAGCTGTATTTTGTTTGGTAAAAATATATGAGTTATTTCTTTGGCATCAGAAAGAGAACATGGCTTTGGATGTCTCATGTCCTCAGAGCTACCCACTGCTATAATAGATCCAGTGAGAATAGTGTCTACACTATACTTTCTTCCCTTTACCCAATAAGACACTTTTTCAGAAATTAATTTGACCTTGGAGTGTCTATTATGGATTCCCATATGAAGCATTATAACTCACATTTCTTTCAAAAACAGTCCTTACAAAGTATTGGCTTCTTTCTAAAAACTAGGGTCAGACCAAAATCCACACCTGAGGGAATTATGTCCAGGTTCAGTTCCTTTTCAAATGAACTGAATTTGAAATACATTGAGGAGGATGCCCTTTTCTAAGAAGGATGGACAATAAGGCCCTCCTATTTGATGGTGTAATGTAAAGCCTATTCTATTCTATTGAGTGAGAGATGATCTCCAACACGGTCATTCCAACGAAGCAGTCTTCTGCAGTGATGAACACCAGCACCCAGACACATTAATGCCATATGGTGGATTCTGTGCTATTGTCAGGTGAACCAGTAAAATTTACTTTCTGTTTTAGGAGGCAGATTTGGTTAGGGAGTTTTCATTAGTATTTTACATTTTCTTTTAGACAGGATGGCCAATGATGTGGAAGAATATTCCCCAAATGGAAATATTTGTTGATTATGTTTAATTCGTATGACAAGTGCTTCTAGACCACTGCAGATCACAGAAGTCCCTGGCCAATCAGCACCCCGCCTCATCAGAAAAAGCTTAGAGTGTAATTTCCCTATTGCCTTGCCTGATCAAAATGGTTCAGGACCATTTCATTTTATAGTTTCAGTTTCTACTGAGTAGATTGCATTAAAAAACAAACAAACAAACAAACAAACAAAAAACTGATTTGTTCAGGATCACCTAAGCTGTCCAAATCCACCAGAAAAAGCGAATCTACCATCTTATTTCACATAGTACACATTTGGATTTGCTCTCTGTGCATACAGACAAGAATAGGCAGGGAAGACTCTCTCTGCCTGCAACCTTGGAGGTTGTATAAACTTTGCTGTTTTTGTATGCCTTCCATGAGCCAGTGAGAAAGTGAACTAAGAGATAGAGAGACAGGAACCTCCTAGAAGGTTCTCCCTCTGTGACCTACCCTCAGCTTAGCCAGCTCTGGAACGTAGTCATGTGGGTGCTTTGCATGTTCAGGGAGGTCTCTGAATGCAAACCAGGATCCTTTCTATGTGAGTCAACCTCACAGAGCATTGCTCTACAGCTGCACCATCATCAATGTTGCTGTTTTGCAGACGAATGGATGATGGTGTGGTGAATACTAACTCTCCTTTTGGATCATGAGTGGTGAGGCTTTCTGTCTTCCCCTGCTACTTTTCATGATCGGCTTATTCTATCACTTCTTTTTTTTTAATACATTTTTTTAATTTCAAGAAAGGCAGTTTTAGCTTTAATAAATCAAAAAGGGAATTTTGCTTAATACTTAAAGCCAGGAAACAAGTTAGGAATCTGTTTGAATAGTAGATACACAGACCTGTCCACAACTTAAGAAAAGGCAAAACTCTTTAACACTGGAAAACAAAGCATAGAAGATCAGTAATGTTTTAGTCAAGTCATAAAATTCTATTTCACCAGTTCAAGCTCAGGTACTTTATCTTCTGCTGTGATCCGATCTCTCCGTTTAAATTCAGAAGATAACATTCAACTCTGTACTTGTCCCTACCATTAAGCTGGACATTCTCTTAGCAGTTTTAGAACTCTTATTTCTGTGTGTCTGACTTTAGTTTCCTTGGATAGCACTCCCTTCAGAACTTCTTGGAGAGCTGGTCTGGTGTTGGTAAATTCTTTCAGGTTTTGTTTATCTGAGAATGTTCTTGTCTTCTCTTCCCATATGAAGGATAATCTTGCTGAGTATAGATTTCTTGGTTGAAATTGTTTTTCACTCAACACTTTGAATATATTTTCCCATTCTTTCCTTGCTCACATCATTTCCGATGAGAGGTCTGCCATTAGCCTGATGGGATATCCTTTGTAGGTAGCATGATGTTTCTCTCTTGCCAGTCTCAGTATCTTGTCTTTGTCTGTGGTTTTTGTCAATTTGGCTATAATGTGTCTTGGAGAAGATCTTGGATTGATCTTATTTGAGGTCCTTTGAATTTCTTGGGTCTGGATCTTTGAATGCCTTTCTAGCTTTGGGAAGTTTTCTTCCAGGATTTCATGGAATAGATTGTCAATGCCCTTATTAGTCTCTTCGCCTTCTGGGATATCGATTATCTGGATGTTCGGACGTTTAATGGTATCTAGTATTTCTCGTATATTATTTTTGGGGGCTATTTTCTCAGTCTTTGTGGTGGATTTTACTAGTCCAGTGATCCTGTCTTCTACATCTGAGATTTGATTTTCTGTATGATCTAGTCTGCTTTTAATACTTACAAAGGAGATTTTGACTTCCTGTATTATAGCCTTCATCTCCAACAGTTCCATTTGACTCTTTTTTATGGTGCATATTTCCTCTTTCAGCTCTCGCAAGAAATTCCTCACCTCCTGGGACTCAACGGCTTTTTCCTTCTGGTGTTCATTGTCCCTCTTCTCTTCCATCTCAGTTAGTTTTGTCATTATGAATACTCTAAATTATTTATCAGACATTTCTATGATTTCCATTGTACTGTCTGTGGATGAAGAGGAGTTGTTCTTTTCTCCTAGGGGGTGAGATATTTTCTTGGTTTCACATATTTCTTGTGACCCTGCAGTGATTTCTAGTCATCTGATGGGTTATCTGTTTCTTCCTAAATTCTAGAAGATCAATCTAAGAAAACAGATGTGCACAGGAGGATGTGGTCTGCAAATTTTTTGGCGTTGGATTTTTTCCCTTTGTGACACAGATTCATTGGGAGTTGAGGAATACAAAGACCCAAATAGTATTCAGATTTGGCAACTTTTCATTTAGACTTGTCTAGACACTCAGTAGGTGGAAGCTGAGCAGCAAAGTGATGAGGTAAAAGTAAAAAGAAAAGAAAACAGAGAAAGAAAGTAAAGAGAGAAAAATGGATAAAGCAAACAAAAAAATATTTATCTGTTAGCCACGCAAAATCATTAGATCTCAGCTCTCATGGAGGACTCAGTCTTCTTCTGGCCTGCCTTTTTTTGCCTAGATGGGAAGGAGAAAGGGGAGGGGATTATTCCCAAGATAAAGGAGGATTTCAGAACCTAGAAAAAGCTTTACCTTAAAAAAATTAAAAAAAAAGAAAAGTTAGAAAAAAAATGAAAAGACAGGCAGAAAGAGACAGAGGCAGAGAAGGAGACAGGGGGCTCTACCAGGGTAGAGGTAGATTCTCAGCAGAACATCTTGATTGCTCTTATCTCTGAAATCACTCTCTATCACTTCTTTCAGGCCTAATCTGACCAGTCCAGTCCAGTCTTCCACACTGAACCCAACAATGAATTTTTAGTTGGCCCTCTGCATTTCCCACCAAATTGTTCTGCTTCAGGTTGTGTTCTTATTTTCTTCCAAACTGGGCTATTGATTCCTTGAAAGCAGGGGAAATGTAGGAATATAAAAGACAAGGAAAATGAAGATTTAATATTTTCAGAAATTCCCTTTTAATCAAGTTTGTCCTTCTAGTACATGAAATTTTGATTTAATATGTTCAAGCTGTCTTCTAAAATGTTAAAAATGTTTTTAAGTAAAAGTTAAGTTTTAGAGTCTAACTTCTGTGGCAGCTGGAGTGTCACTGAGGGAATAAAATAGATTAATTACCTTGACTTCATAGAAGAAACTCCTTTGAAGTAAGAGAAGCATATCTGCCAGTCAGAGTGAAGGCAGGTGTTTTTAACAGCAGATTGGAATGGCAAGGCTAAGGAGCGCATGACTATGAAATAATTATGCATGCTATCACATTTACACTTTGTATTTAGTTCAAAAATACTCTGTCTCTCTCTCTCTTTTTTTTTTTTTTTCTATAGGGCATGTGCACTCACCAGAGACACAGGGAAAGTGAGAGATCACCCTCCTTGGGGGGTGGCCATGCCACAATCCCTTTTCCTCTAGTTTCCTCCTGTGATTTTGGGTATGCACACACACATGCCTGGTGTGTTTCAAGATGCCAGGTTTGGAACTCCTAATGTGGTCGCCATGAGGAAGTCCAACACCTTAAACACCACGCCCCCTACTGGCCTCCCAAACTTACTCTGAAAATGGAATGACTCATAAACTTGCTATTTTCTCTTCAGATATATGTCTAACTCTTTAGGATGGGTCAATAATATAACTCAGGCCTCCCATGTGGCCTCAGATTTTTGAGAAGCAGTGTTTAGCACACACTTCCATGGCTGGGCCAGTGATCATTTCTTTAAAATAATTGTAAAGTATACCTTCTAACTACCAGTGCCATAAAGATAACATCCTAAGAGAAATATAGTTCTAGTTGTTTCCACGGTAGAAAATAATCATGTTTTGAAAATAAATATTTGGAGCATAGCCATGTTTGCATGTGCTGGTAAAAACACTGTGCTCTGCAGGAGGGGATAGCATGGGAGGCCCAGGTTCAATTCCTGGTCCCACTTGAAGACTAGGCAATGGTGGCATTATTTGTAATCCCAGTCACTCAGGAGGTAGAGGCAGGAGAATTATGAGCTGAGCCAGACACCAATGCAGTACTATCTGATAAAATTGGGTGTGGTGGAATATAGCTGTGGTTCCAGCTATTCAGTAGACCAAGGTGGATTGCAACATGGCAAGTAAAAATAAAATAAAATTTTATTGTCTTTAAAAATAAATAAGTAAATAAGGCTCACTCCACAATGCAGTGGTTAAAGGAGTTAGATCCCATATGGCCAAATATAGTTAAAATCCTGGCCCCAGTGACTTTAAAAGTATATCGGACATATGTGTGTACATGCCCCAAATCCCAACAAGATGGAGAAATGAAGGAGAAAGACTTGTGGCATGATTATGTCCCATTAAAGAGTGTTTTCTCTGGGACCAGCAATTAGTGTAATGGCTATGTGCTAAACTCCCATGTGGTTGACTGTGGTTCAAGTCCCGGACCCAGTGGCTTAAACTCATGCTGGGCGTGTGTGCCCAAGATCCTGAGAGGAGAATGGAGAAGGGATTGTGGCGTGGCCATCCCTCCAAGGGGGTGATTTCTTGCTTTCTGTCTCTCTGTCTTTCTCTGTCTGGCAAGCACACACGCCCTATAGCAAAATCCTCTCCAAAAAAAAAAAAGAAAGAATAAAAAAGAGAACGAGTGTTTTCTGTCACACACATAGACCCTCTGACAATTAAAAATAAATAAAATACAACAGAAATAATTATTTGTGATGTTATATACATCAATTATATATTTGTTAAATCCTAAGTCTTTGATGTTTGGCAAATCTAAAATGTTATTTGACTGGAATCTTACTGGGTCATAATAAACAATCACTAGTTTGAACAAAAACTTGCCTGACATTTTATGGAAGTGAGAGAAATTATCTTTTAACTCCCTTTTGCATTTAAAATTGCTTGGGTCTATACTCTACTCAGTTCAGAAGGTTTTATACTAAACTGCCATGAGGAAGTTGTGAAATACATGTAACATATGCACATGAATACCTTCTTGAAGGCGCACCCTTGTTAACACAGAAGGATTGTAAACCACATATTAGACATGGCTATACTTGCCATTGTGAAGTTTAGAGGTTATTA